>NC_137459.1:267270559-267293059 GCF_964235325.1 Thermobia domestica
GTGCCAAACAGGACAAGATAAGATTTTATTATTCAAGTATAATCAAGTTGCCCATTGGCAATCTCAACACTACTTCGAATGTTGATCATTGCCAAAGTTTTCCTCAGCGAATCGCTGTATATTCCTAACTCCTTAAGTACCTTACAAGACATACTTCCCAGATTTTTAATTTTGTATTCACCAACAGACAGATCTATTGTATGGGCACACCAGGTTTTATTTAAATTCTTTACCCAGAAGGTATAACATTTTTCTTTGGACAATTCCATATCAATTTTGCTCAAATATTCATTTATCATATTTAGTTTTTTTTCAGCACTTGTTCGTCCTTATCTAGCACCAGAATGTCATTCGCATAAGCTAGTACAGATATACTTTTGTTATTTACTGTATATCCAGTTTCGCTTTGTTGCAGCTCACTGATCAGATCGTCAAACACTAGATTAAAAAGAAAGGGACTAAGAGGGTATCCTTGCTTTATACCTCTTTTCAATTGCAAATGAATATTTTTGTTCCTTTTATAACGGTTGTTACACCAGTGTACATATCATCAACAATCTTGAAAATCTGATTAGGGCAGCCTCTAGCCTTAAGCACTTCTATAATGGCCTTGTGAGAGACCATATCAAATGCTTTGGAAATGTCGATTCCCAGAACCGCTACACCATCCTGCCTTTTACTATTATATAAAATCTGGTTAAATAAAAAGTAGTTGTTAGGAGTGCCCTCATTCCTTGTAAATCCTTTTTGTCTTGTGTTATATCCTATTTTTTGCGCAATCTTTCATCCAAAATAGCACTAACTATTCTGTGAAAAAAGAGACTTATCGTTATAGGCCTCCAATTCTTGGCCAGCGACAGGTCTTCTTTCTTCGGGATTAGAGTTGTCTTGTTTTTTTCCAACTCTGAGGAATTTGCCGGTTTTCAAGACAACATTAAACAATGCTTGCAAAAAATCTATTGTTTCAGGATTTTTAATATCCCTTTTTACAATACCATCTAACCCTGGAGCAGACTTTGTTTTTTGCTTTTTAATTTTTAATAATATCTCTTCTCTCGTGATTGGCACTATTAGACTTCTTTACAACCAACATCTATTTGTTTTTCTTTAAAATTTATACTACATCCACCCGAAACGCCCCAGAGTTTGTTATACAAATGCTCTATATCATTAGGTTTACTATTTATTTCCGTTACTAACTCACTCAGGTTGTTATCCATCACTTTATTAGCTAAGGATCCAGGATTCTTTCTATATAATTGTTGTACATTGGCATATTGTTTTACTTTTATGTTTCCTGAGCTGAACTTTCTTTTATTTTTATTGTTATTGTTTGTCCCTTTTGTAACCTCCTCCTTTTGTTTTGATAGAATATTTACAATTCCATCATTGAGCTTAGTAATGTTCGAAACCTCCAGCTCAATATCATTTTCCAATACAGATCTTAAGATTTTGTAAATAGTTCATAGATCCTTGAATGACTGATCATCCTCGAGTAATTTCATAATTTCTTTAGTTTCACTTTCTTCTTGCTCTACCTCATCAAGTATATTTTCATTTCCTTTAATTATTCTTGCTTCAGAATGCTCAAAATGTTCATCTGACTCAATAGGCATTGCTGTTAAAAGCAAGTTGTCAATCGCCTCTTGTGTAGGTAGAAAATTTCCCATCTCCACATTTTGAAAGCTGTTTCCAAAATTTGACAGGCATTTGATTTGATTATTTACAATAATTTGACAGGCATTTGATTTTTTAGATCTTCTTCAATGACATCTTCTAATTCTCAAACTATAGTAGTGTTTATATCTTGGGATTATTCTTTTAGTTTATTTTTCTCGCACAGTAGCTTATCTAAGTCAGTATTATTACTTTCAGAACCTGTTTCCACGTCCATATCATAAACTTCCAGATCGTCAGATTTGTCGATTAAATTATCTCCCTTTGTTGGGGATATTTTACACACCTCATCATTTTCTATATCATCATCATCTGAGGAAATAACTAATACTTTAGCTTTTTTCCTTTAATTTTTTCTTCATCAGAGTCTCCTCTTGATTCTTCTTCACTAAACAGTAATTCCACTACCTCCTTCCTCATATCTTTAAGTTCTTTTTCTCCCTCAGAATTACATATTTCAAGTTCTTTGAATCTATCAACTAGTTCGTTTTCGTCTGATAAATCTGTACACTCTACTTCATCTTCATTTTCCTCATCATCCAACATAATTATAGGTAATCTACCCTGTTCTTATTTGTCTTTGGTATTTTGTTCAACTGAATCCTGAATTTGTTTAGAAACTTGTTCCTCCGATAATCGTGCACGTTTTTGTCTTAAATTGTAACTGTCTTTTTGTTCATTATCCGAGTCACTCACTTGTTCTAATTCAGTAATCTTTTCCAAATTCGCACCGGAATTCAATTTCCTCTTTATCGGTTTCGTTATCTTTGTGTTTCCATCAGTTTCCAAATATTCCCTGGGAACCCGTCCTATTCTGATTAAATATTTTTTTGTCCCTTATTTCACTAGGAGTTCTTTTCGTGAAATGGTCAGCTAATATCAAGTTCAAGTCTTTGTTTCCTCCATTAGCTTTAATAATAGTGACAAAAAGGTCTACTTCATTATCAGTCCACTTAGGGCCAGCTCCCGGCATTTGTCTTTCTTTTTTTTTCGGTTCAATTCGTCTACTTTTTCCTTATTCTTTTCTGTTGGATGTTCAATACGCGTATGTGTCCCTCTTCCATGAGCTGACTCAAATTTTCTCGGACAATACCTACACGGAAATGTACCTTCCTCCACTTTCAATCCCGGATATTTTGGAAAATGGCATGTCACATTATGGAATTTCTCAAAAGTCTTCTTACATTCTTTGCATTGAAAACAGTACTTATCTTTGTTTTGTTTCTAAATGAGAGACTAGTCTTTTAACATTAAAAAAAAGTTCGTTGGAGTGCATAGAGCACCCCAGGTCACCTTCGCCGATCGGATACTGAATCTGTAACATATTATCCATTCTATATATTACAATTAAGCCTCGTATATAAACTCAAGTAAAGAGTTGACAGCATTGTAATAATAAATTACCAATTAAGCACAATAAAATTGCTACTATTACATAACCCAATTAATATAAAACTATGCTATTTTTGAAATAAATATTTTTTTAACCACACAAAGGAAAATTTGATCACATTAATTTTAGCTTGGTAAAATAAACCTTAAACTTCAATAATTAAAATACCTTCATTAACTATAAAACTTTCGAATTTTAACGTAAAATTTTTAATTAGTAAGACAATCTTTCAAATAAAATAATTTTACCAATGACAAGTTAAAAAAGAAACAACAACTTTTAAATATTGAATTTTAAAAGACCATTAACAAACAAAGAAGTTATCAAATATAAACAAAAAAATACATTACAAGAATTTTGGTCTATATCAATATTAAAATTTAAATATAACAAAATAAAATTAAATAATGTAATGCCTAAGTTTGCAATTTTATTGTGCTATTTTACCGTATATAAAAACTGAACACTCACAATTTAAAATTTGCATCGAGATTTTATATTTTGCACCAATTAGAGATTTTAAATTCTTTGAAATTGCTCAAATAAAAAACAGATAACAAATAAAATTTTGCTTTTTATAAATACTAAAAATAGTCACCAAATTATAACAAACAGTGCTATTGTACTAAATTACAATTCCCCATATAGCACCTAAAAATAATTGTTAAATCCAAGAATTTATTTAAAAACTCAACCTACGTTTTTTTAAAAAACATCTGAATAATAGTTTTAATTATACAGCAATACAATAAATACAATAATTGTTAGACTTTAGTATTTAAAAGGCCATTAATGGTCCCGACAAAAACTAATTTCAATTGATCAAATCAAACTGGTACAACATTATGGCCTTTTATAGTGATAATAATTTTAATATAATATATATAAACAAAATAATAAAATTCCTAATTTTATTCTTTCGTTGTGCTGATTCTAATTCTAGTAAAGGTGCAAAATTGTACTAAATTGTTTTTAACTTCAGATTTTATGTAGTACTTAAATTAACAATTTACATCTTATAACTATAAAAAAACTAGTATGTATTTTAGATTTATTATTTTATTGTGCTAGTATTAATCAATTTATAAAACCTAATTAAAATATTTGTTTATATATATTGCTTCTATTAAGTTTTCTTGTTTGTATAATTTCCCAAAAAAGATTGGAATTGCATTTCTAGACCGTATTGCACATAAATCATCTGTAAGTACAAGTTTTACCTCTATTAAGTATTATCCTTCCTAATTTGAGGATGGTCTGCCCCTTGTGCTTAATCCGTTACAAGTCACTCCGTAAACCGGTATTAATTATGCCTCTTGTTCTTAACTAGTAACAAGTCATGGACAAATCAATAGTTAATTATACCCAAGTATTATATCAGATATAATTATTTGTTAGATTGTTTTATTATTTGTTATTGTTTTTAGTTCATTTGCTTTTAACTATATATTAACTATATTTACATTCAATGTCTCATTTAACAAAGACGATTATTCACTTACCACCTTACTCAGAATTATTAACAATTTAACTCATCGATACTCAAAATACACGTCGTTCACTTGGATGTGGACTGGCTGTGAATTAAACCAAAGACCGTTCCGTACCATAAACTGGCAACACAGTCTTTCGTCACCTACCCATCACACCTTTCACAACTAAGAAGAAGGAGAACTGCCATCATGGACGATATCATCATCACACTAAAACTCCACAAAATCCGATTTTATCCAAGGAATCCAGTTACAATTTAATTCAATACACAGCAAATAATTAACTACAAACTGCAGTAAAACATTTGCCGGCAAAACAACACAACAGAAGCCAATTCGTGTGAATATTTATATATATTTTTAACGCCATGCATTGTTGATATAGTAAAAACGTGGTTCGCCATAATCGCTAATCAACATCAAAAAACCGATTATATCTTGTTCATCCAACATATTCAAACAATAGTTCACCAAACACAGGTTTCAAAATCACACAAGTAACCATATAAAATAATTCATCAACCGTGAATCATCACAAAGCTGGTATATATGTTTTTTTAATAATTCACCACAATAGACATAGTCTTTACAAAGAACACCAACATGGCAGCATATATTTAATTTTAAATTGTTCGAAAATCCATAAACATCTAGCCCATCCTAACAAATAGGCTAAAGATATTAAATTTTAAAACAGTATATACTAATATATTGAATACTCCAACACGAAAAAACGTAATGGAGACTAAGTAGTTTTAAAATGTATATTCACAATTGCAATATATGCAAAGATGGCTTCTTTAGAAAAAATTTTTTTCACTTACATCCAAGTATATGTATAACATCCTTGAAGTAGGAAAGATCATAACACAGTTTAAGCACTATAAGAAGGAGCTTTTTTATACCCGCCTATACCGTCATGGGATGTATAGGAAACATCCCATGGATCTATGGTTACCATCCAAAGGTGGAACCGGGATGGGGCGGTAGACGAAGTGAGGGCTTCCTTATCCCACTCCGACACGTTGAATCGGCCACCTTGCGGGTAGCGTCATGGTCATGAAGCACCTGAGTATCTTGAAGGAACCGGTTAGCGCCGCGATGGTAACACGCTTAAGAGTCTCGGGTCGCACGAGAACGGCCAGCTCGCTTGAGGCGCGAGCCGACCATATACCCCTCCACGAGAGAGTGCAAGTTGTTACCCGGGGACAATGGACTGAAAGGTCTCTTACGTACTCCCGAACCTGGGGGTTACGAGAGTATTTGAGACGCTTAAGGTGGTGAGCAGCATTCAGGCCAGTGGCTCCGGAAACAACCTGCACATCAATAAGTGTCGCTTGTGACGGAGTGTAAGCGACAATGTCAGGCTTTCTAAGTCCCTCTGAGGTCTGAATACGGGGCTCCCTAACCACCGTCCATCCCTGCTCCTTAAGATCCTCTCACAATACACCACAGATGGCGTCGTGGCGCTTGATTTGAATTCCGTGAGTCCTTCCACAATTCTGGATGATATGGGCGGCTGTCTCAATGACTCCACAGTCGGCCCGGCAATCAGTGGACATCCCATATCTCCTGGACCCACGCAAAGTTCGAATCCTACTCGGTAAACAGTTGACCCTAGTATGAAGAAAATCCACATAGTCTCTACCGGTAAGGCTTAATGCTCCACTCAAAGTGAGAGGAGCAGATGACGCAAAACTCCGGGAACACTTCCGAAGTTCTTAACCGTCGGTAGAACCGTGCAGCTTAAGGGCCATCTGTTTCCGAACTGCACGAGTATCCCTCAAGCCCTGGCCGATAGCCTCAACTCGACCACTTGCCCACTCAACCTCCCTCTGGATGGATGGAGAGAGGAAGGCAGCACGGAAAATCTCGAGCGTTGAGTTCTGGAGCTTGCTGAATCGCCTTAGTTTCAGCACAGGGATGGTAAACCTCAAACAGGGGATACCAAGTCCACCCTCTCTTATTGGTGCATGGAAAAAGGCCTTGATCGACAAGTGCGTGCTGCGGTGCGCCAATGACTTCGTCTGCCTCATGATGTCTCCAAGTGCTTCAAGGCGGCCTGTTGTTGTACGGCCCAACACCAGTGCCTGGTAGACCCGAGGCAACAGGAATTGGACCAACAACAGGATCCGCTGCTACGGTTTCAGTGGCGCTTTCCGAAGGCGTTCAAGATGAAGCGCCAAAGAAGCCTTGGTCGTCTGGCGTCCCCTAGAGGTAAATTGCACTCCCAAGTAGCGCCAGTGGGAGATAACTCCGGTCTGGGGAAGAGGATCGGATACCACATGAAACTGCGGCTCCGTCTTGATCATCTTCTTCCCCTTACCGTCTGGCACCATAATTGAGAGTACGGAGCTCTTCTTAAGGTTGAGCTCAAGGCCCTTCTTCCGTAGCACCTACACTGCGGTGTCAAGCAGTAGCTGCATGCCCGGTGCGGTAGATGACAAAAGCACCAGATCATCCGCAAAGGCTACGGAATTCACCCTTGCGGATGCCTCGAGATCAAAAGTAATTTCGGGAGGCAAAGCACACTGTCGATCACCAGATTGAACAGCAGTGGAGAGAGGGGGTCGCCCTGTCGGACACCTCGATTTACCAGAACAGTTTCAGTGGTCTCCCCAAGCTCCAAGATGGTCTCAGAGTTGGTATACAACGCATCGACGTAATTCACAAAAGGAAGCGGATGCCAATGCGTTCGATAGCGACAAGGATAGCATGCTTTGACAGAGTCAAAGGCCTCGGAGACGTCCAGTGTGGCAAGATGACATTGCCGTAGACGCTGATTCCCAGTAGAAATAACTGCGTCCAGGACTGAGACGTTCTCCAGGATGCCATCCACAGGCAGAAAAGCCCGTTGGCGACTATCGAATACTGGGGCCTTAACTAGCCGGGTAGCTAGTATCTTATGAAACTGCCTAGTGATGACACACCCGTTGGAAATAGGTCTGTAATCGGACGGCGCCAAAGGTCGCTCTGTCTTCGGAATGAAGACCGTCCGTGATAATCGAAGGTGATCAGGCAAGGTACCGACCAAGAGGAATAGATTGAACAACTTCAGGCGGAGTCGGACCGGAATTTCTAGAAGCTCATTCACGGTCAAACCGTCAGGTCCAGGGCCAGTGCCACGACTAAGCCGAGCTCCAGTAACCTCCTCGCCAGTTACAGGAGCCCACAAGTGGCTCAAATGGGGGATTTCGGGAGGAACCGGCTCCTCAGGATAAGGAACTGATTCCTTCCGAAATAGACGGCCCCGAAGACCTCTCAAGTCGTGCACTACCGGAAGCCATGAGGGGTTTTTGGCGCAGCCTAACACCTCCTTGGCGGCCAGGTGTCTACGCTCCCGAAAGAGCTTCTGGACCCGGGCGTACTCCTGCCTGCGTTGCCTCCTCTTGGATAGGACTTGGTCAGGAGAGTTGTCACCGCAGCACAAGTTCGACAGAAGCCTGGGCGACCAAAATATGGCTTTAAGATATGAGGAAAGTCTAGGCAAAACTTCCTCATCGCCCAGGGCCGACTCTATGATGGCATCGAGTCGACGCTCCTGATACTTCTCTACATCGGGCTGCTGCGCCTGGGTTTACTGCCCAAGCAACCCTCTCAACTTCCCCTTAACCGCTTCTCTCCAGCCAAGAGATTCCCCCACCGAACGGGGTGGAGGTGCCGGAGAAGAAGGGGAGGGAAAGGAGAACCGGATGTAGGCACCATCATCGCCAGAGATGACTTCAGCGCCAGAAGTTACTGGAGATGGCTTAGGTGAGGTATCAGAGCCCAGCTCACCTGAGGACTGGCTGCTGCAGGGGTCGTTGAGAGCATTTCGCGCACAAGCCGTTGGTAGGCTTGCGACTTGCGATGGCTCTTGATGGAGTCGAACGAACGCCCTGGGATGACTTCAGCCAAGCCCTGATTAAGGAACCGGCATCCAGCCCGGATAAGGCGAACCTCCTCACGAGCCATCAACCGTTCCTCCTCAGGTGTCCATCTTGCTTTGACACGTTCGGTGTCAACTCGCCTTTTAGCCTCTTCCGGATGTGCACGTTTAACGTGCATACCCAGCCCAGTTTTCGTGGTGAAGGTTCTCGTACAACCCGGTACGTAGCATGGATATTCAGGCGCTTCATGAAGCCGGGGGGTCCCTGCAATACTGAAGGCCCTTGTCGGCAGCGGCCGACGAGTGGGGGGGATTTTCTTCCTTTTTCTAAGGAGCAGCCGACGTGAGGTGACAAGGGGTGCTAGCCCCTGCCCCCTAATCCCTAGTACGTTAGCTCCCCCGAACGCAGCGGTGGACACCGCCCGCCGCCGCGGGAGGCTGGCGAGAGCACTATGGGAAAGTGTTGCAGCAAGCTGCGTAATATAAACCTATTGAGCGTGCATGCGGGTTGGTCAACGAGGAGGTTAGTCTGGGGACAGCGGATGATTGCTGAAAGAGGCATCCAGCAAGGCCGGCAGGTCTCCCGTCTGCCAAGGGAGCGACCAGATGCCACCGGAGCAGTGGAATCTCAACCAGGAAAGATGCCACCATCCCCCAGCCAAGTTGTCCGGGCAGAAAAAGAGGCACCAATTCTTGCGCACCAGCTTAGTGCTGGGCGACAGATGTACACTACACATTTGCAGGAGAGCCAAGGAATGCTCGACGCCAGGACCACACCCGGATTGCCAAGAGTTATAGTTACTCCCGCCTTTTACCTGCGCTTCCTTGAATATCTTCACGTAGACATTCAGAGCACTGGGCAGAAATCACATTGCATCAAAACCCGTTAGGGCAATCGCAATGCTTGGTTTTAATTAGACAGTCGGATTCCCCCGGTCCGTGCCAGTTCTGAGTTGATCGTTGAATGGTAGCCGACAAGACACCGAGCCGTAGCCCGGGGCTCCCAGTAAGGAAGATCCGTGGGAGGCCAAGACACGGGACCGAACTCGGTTAAGGAACAAGGTGTACCGCTTGACCGTCACCTCGTCCAGGCCCGGCACGTCGGCGAACAACCCACTTCCCGACCAAGCCCGACTAGCCCTGATCCTCAGAGCGAATCCTTATCCCGAAGATACGGATCGGATTTGCCGACTTCCCTTACCTACATTAATCTATCGACTAGAGGCTCTTCACCTTGGAGACCTGCTGCGGATATGGGTGCGATCGGGCGCGACACCTCCACGTGTTCCTTTCTCGGATTTTATAGGTCCATCGGGACTCTCTGGACACCGCTGCAACTGCGTTCTATCCCCTATTCACTATTCCCTATCCCCATGCGAAATGCTTCCAGGGAACGTGAACGCTGAAACAGAAAACTCTTCCCAGAGCTCCCGACGGCGTCTCCGAGTCCTGTTAGGTTACCCTGACGAACCTGTGAGGGTCGGTAGAACACGGTTCCGCTGCCCGGTTCTGGAATAGGAACCAGATTCCCTTTCGCCTAAAGGATGGGTATTGCATTGGGAAATCCGTGAAGGCTAAGCCAGATATCACTTGAGCCGTAGTAGTGCCGCATTTCTGGACAAGGGTCCAAATTAACCCCTTCACACAACAGTTTGTCGCAGTCCCTTTGGAGTTAACTTGGGCTTAGGATCGACTGACTCGTGTGCAAACGCTGTTCACACGAAACCTTTCTCCACATCAGTCCTCCAGGGCCTCGCTGGAGTATTTGGTACTACTACTATTTGGTAAGATCTTCACCTACGGCGGCTCCAGGTAGGCTCACGCCCAGACCCTTCTGCGCACACCGCCGCGACCCTCCTACTCGTTACTGCTTCACTCGGTGTGGTTTGCAGCCTCCACTGCAGTAACGGCCAACTATAGGCTCGAAGCTTGAGCGCCATCCATTTTCAGGGCTAGTTGCTTCGGCGGTGAGTTGTTACACACTCGTTAGCGGATTCCGACTTCCATGGCCACCGTCCTGCTGTCTTAAGCAACCAACACCTTTCATGGTTTCAAAATAAGCTCCGATTTAGGCGCCTTAACTCAGCGTTTGGTTCATCCCACAGCGCCAGTTCTGCTTACCAAAAGTGGCCCACTAGGTACTCCGATCCTGAACCTCTGATTCACTCTCAAGCAAGCAGAGTGTCTCACCCATTTAAAGTTTGAGAATAGGTTGAGGTCGTTTCGGCCCCAAGGCCTCTAATCATTCGCTTTACCGGATGAGACTCGTTCGACATTCGTTCAAAGGAGCACCAGCTATTCTGAGGGAAACTTCGATCGTCGGAGCTAGGTACAGAACCATCTAGTAGCTCGTTCCCTCCGATTTACACGTCAGAATCGCTACGGACCTCCACCAGGGTTTCCCCTGACTTCGCCCTGGCCGGGCATAGTCCACCGTGTTTCGGGTCCCAACATGTACGCTCTAGGTGCGCCTCATCTTGCAATGAGAACGAGACGCCACAGGAAAGTGGGAGGGCCCATGTTAGGAAACAGAGAGGCCCTTTCAACCCTTCCAAAGGAAAGGTCTCCATCTTCCCTCACTCTCTATACACAGACCTTTACTTTAATTACGCCTTTGGGTTTAGTAATTCCTAATGACTCGCCCACATGTTAGACTCCTTGGTCCGTGTTTCTAGACGGGTCGGATGGTCCATTAAACAGTACACGCCACAAACAGGAGATACGCCCGGTTCATAGAGTCTGCACCAACAGCATCGGACTACTAAAGTCTGGGACTAAGCCCGACGGCTAACAAATCCAACACTTGTACATACATTAAGGCGTTAAACGCGGGCAACTCCGTATTGTCACACCCTTAAACGCCAGCCGTCATACCATGGGTTTGTAAGGGCAACAGGGACCCAGACAAGCTCCTCCCCGGGCCGTAGACCGGCATCCAACGAGTTGTAACGCCTCGAAACACAAAATGCGATTGCCTATATAGAGTCAGCTGCCTCTCCCAGGAGTGCCAAACCCAGAAGGAGTAAAAGATCAACCTGAAACTGCGACCTACACAGGTCTCTCTGAATCTCTAATCCGGGGTTTCAGGTACCATCCGTTTACCCCCGAACGGTTTCACTTACTCTTGAACTCTCTCTTCAAAGTTCTTTTGAACTTTCCCTCACGGTACTTGTTTGCTATCGGTCTCGTGGTCATATTTACCCTTAGATGGAGTTTACCACCCACTTACGGCTGCACTTTCAAGCAAACCCGTCTCTGAGGAGAGGTCTTCCCGAGAACTGAAACGGTCGCACGGGCCTGTCAACCTCTATGGGCAGTGGCTTCATTCAAGAGAGACTTAGACACGCCTCAAGAACTCGGGAGAATCGACCCTCCCTAACACAACATTTCTCAACAGCCAACGACTGCAAGATTCGGCGCTAGGCTCTTCCCTGTTCGCTCGTCGTTATTAAGGGAATCCTAGTTAGTTTCTTTTCTTCCGCTTATTAATATGCTTAAATTAAGCGTGTAATCTCACCTAATCTGCGGTCGAGCGCCAAAATTACTGCGCGCCTGAAGGCTCGCGCACAACAGGACTTTTCAATTTACAAGATGTAGACCGCCAAGGTAAGTCAGGGGTCACCCCCTGACTCCTTGCTAGGCACCTTGAACTGAAGCTCATCCTGGAATAGAGGCAAATTGGAATACCAAGACTCAAAGGCCCAATTACCTTTTTCGCCATCCAGCCTTGCGCCGGCCCAGGCTAGAGAATTGAACTCCAAAAACCCTCGTTCACCTTGAACGCTTCGAGAGAGACTAATCTCGTGTGTACAAAACTGAGGCCCAATTACCTTGGTCGCCAGCCAGCCTTGCGCCGGCCCAGGGAAGAGAATTGCATGGACACAAGACAGCCTCGTTCCCATCGAAAGGGGTTTGGCAAGGATAAAATCCAAGGACCAAGTTCCCCAATTCACTCAGGAACTTTCGTCGAGACAAAAACTGCCTCAACAGGCTGATATAAACCACCAGCCTTTGCTGCTCATTCAAGGCAACCGCTGTCGCGGAAGCCCAAGAACACACAGTATCCATTCCCCGGACCCATGGTCACAAGAGGTTACCAACAAGAAAGTCAAGCCTTGCGCAAGACCCCTTGCAGTCCCCTTGCACATGGCGATAGCATCACTACCGAAGTAGCGAGAGGCCGTGGGGTCATCCGAAAAACTTCCACCGCCAGGATAAAGATACCGACCCTCAGAGAGGTGTGATCCAGAAGAGATCCTAGGTCGCAATGTGCGTTCGAAACGTCGATGTTCGTGTGTCCTGCAGTTCACACTCTTTCGCGCAGCTAGCTGCGTTCTCCATCGACCCACGAGCCAAGTGATTCACCGTTCAGGGTTGTAAAAATTCTACAACAGCATTTCACGTATGCCGGGCAAGATATAAAATTTCGTTTAACTTACCGCATCGGGGGCCGCACTGCCTCCTGTTTGGCCCCGTCAGCTGCGGTCACTAACCACAAAGCTGGGCGTGTTCATTCGAAAGCCTTTCCCTGCATCACAAGGAATAATCTTAGGCTGCCCATAAGTTTATAGCCAAAAATCATGGCTACCGGTTTTTGATTGAAGGCCATCTTGAACAGAAAAGGATACTGGCCTACAAAGCAGGAAATTCTAGCTCTAGTCGCCTGACCCGAGCATATTAAAGACTTCTTGTGCTACTAACGTGTAAGCCTTGCTCCTCAGAGCCTTTTCAAGACTTCTCCCACAAAGCAGTCACAGCCTACTCGAGTCCTTGGAGGACAAGCTTCCGTTCTACCCCAAAACCCGACATCCGACACAACCATTTTAAAGGCTCCTGCTACGATGGAATAAGTCTTACTCTTTTAGAGCCTTTTCAAGACTTCTTTTCAAACGGAATAAGCATACTTGAGCCCTTGGATGACGGAACTGGTTTATCATGTCATCTGACCGAGCATTTAAGACTCCTGCTCCGATGGAATAAGTCTTACTCTCTTAGTCTTTTCAAGACTTCTGCTCCACCGAAATAAATCTACTTCAATCCTTAGATGACACACGGCCTGTGTCAACAGGTAGCCTACGCTACCCTCGCCGATGACAGTGGCTCCCGTTCTTGCTGCTCGCTTCCCAACTCTAGGGAAGACACGGCTCACCTTCCTCTCTTTCGCCTGTCAAGATCCGTGGCTCCCGTTCAATGGTGTCAATCTAACTGATACGACACACTAATAAGAAACTTTTGACATCAACCACCGCAGTGGTGATGAATTGATAATGATCCTTCCGCAGGTTCACATACGGAAACCTTGTTACAACTTTTACTTCCTCTAACTGATCAAGTTTGGCCATCTTTCCGACACGTCGTCAGCACCGCAAGACGGAGGTGCCGGGTATCAGTCCAAAGGCCTCACTAAATCATTCAATCGGTAGGATCGACGGGCGGTGTGTACAAAGGGCAGGGACGTAATCAACGCAAGCTTATGCCTTGCGCTTAGTGGGAATTACTCGTTTATGGGACATAATTGCAAGTCCCAATCCCTAGCACGAACGAGGTTCAGCGGGTTACCCGGACTTTTCGGTCAGGGAAGACACGTTGATTCCTTCAGTGTGGCGCGTGTGCGGCCCAGAACATCTAAGGGCATCACAGACCTGTTATTGCTCAATCTCGTGCTGCTAGAGGCTGCCTGTCGCTCTAAGAAGACATGAACGTTGGAAGGAAAGATTCCAACGCCTAGTTAGCAGGCTAGAGTATCGTTCGTTATCGGATTTAACCAGACAAATCGCTCCACCAACTAAGAACTGCCATCCATCACCACCCACTGGATCAAGGAAGAGCTCTCAATCTGTCAATCCTTCCAGTGTCCGGGCTTGGTGAGGTTTCCCGCGTTGAGTCAAATTAAGCCGCAGGCCCCACTCCTGGTGGTGCCCTTCCGTCAATTCCTTTAAGTGTGAATCCGTCAATTTATCGCTTCTCGGCCTTTGACCCCAGATCATCTCTGGATACCTGCAACTGTGCGGATCAGTGGCCATTCTCGATCGCAGAGAGGGTACCCTACCTCCTCGTGTTTGGGGTCGGCAACGAAGCCTTAGGCAGATCGGTACGTGACCCTAGCTCTACGTGGTAAGTCCTAAGGCACTGCCAAAAGGGTTGATAACATCTGTTGCCGCCAAGGCACAAGAAGGTAGTGTGTGTGGTCTTAGAAGATCAAGCAACATCAAGCCGAGAACTGATTGCAGGTCCTGCATGTGGCCGGCAAGGGGCCTAGCCTTTTGCCACCCCTATTGGTGGTCTGAGGGGCTTTAATGTGGATAAAGTCTGTGTTCGTCATGTTATGTAGTGTGATTTAAGTTTATGATGTGATCCAGTATGGGGAATTTGAGAACTATTGTTTTACCACTTGTTCTGTTGGTTGTTGTAGTAATGGACGAGGTAGAGAGTCCAGTGTCTCCATGTAGTTTAGATTTTAGATGAAAGGATTTAGATGAACAAAATATGGATGTTATGTGATAGGATGAAAGGATTTAGATGTTATGGGATAAAATAAGTATCTATTTGAAACCTCCAAACTTCTTATGTTAAACGGGAGGTAAACAATAATCAATTAAAAAAATGAAACCTGGGATATTGGTGTTGAAACGGATGTGTGTCGAAAAGATGGTTATAGGGAGGAAATTCAAAATGATGATATTGGTGGTGACTTGGGTATAATCAAAACACAACAGCTAGAAAGAGTGATTAATGAGGTTTTATGTGAGCATGATAAAGATGAATTCATTGAAATAAATAACAAACTGTTAAATGAAATGGTTGATTATTGTGAATTGCTATGTATTGAAGGTCTTTCCAAGGAATTTAAGGAATTAGACTCCGAATTGTTGAGAATTAGTAGAACTAGGGATGCTGGCAGAGTCGATGACTGGTATGAAAGCTGGGTGTAAATTGGGTGTAACTAAGGATAAAATGTTAAAAAGGGTATCAGAAGGGAATAAAAAAGAGAGAGAAATGAGACCTAGGAAAAAGTATGCTAGAGTACAGGAAATGTACAATATCGATCCTGAAAAATTGGCAAAGTTATTATTTGAAGATCGTTTGGGGAATGATGCACCTGAAGGGAGTTATTTAAAATCTGATGAAGTGTTTAAATTTTGTAAAGACTTGTGGGGAAAGGAAGGGGCTAGTGATATTGAGCAGGAGTTAGATGAAGAACATTTTAAAGGATTGTATAGCCCGATTACAACTAAGGAAGTTATGAACAGAATAAAGAGAATTAATAATAGCTCATCCCCAGGACCTGATGGTTTAGGTAAAAAAAGAGGTGAATAATGAGATAATATATCTTTTATCAAAGTTTTATAATTTGTTATTAATGATTGGAAATGTACCCAGTTTATGGAGAGTAAATAGGACCATCCTAACTCCCAAACCGGGGAAAGATCTTAGTTTAGTAACTAATTGGCGGCCTATAACTATTTCGTCGATGTTATGCCGTATTTTTTCAGGGATTTTAAAAAATAGGTTAAATGAAGTGTTGGATATTCATATTGCACAAAAAGGGTTTGTTAAAGGTAGTAGCAACTTATTGAATTGTTTGTCCTTGAACTCAGTTATAAAATTAGGAAAAAAAACGAAACTTTTGTATTGAATTACAATTGATGTTAAAAAAGCTTTTGATACGGTACCACATACAGCTATTGTAAGTGCATTGAGAAAGCGAAAGATTCCCAAACCATATGCGGATGTAATTGAAAATTTATATAAAACTAATATTACAGAGTTTAGTGGATTAGAGGTTGGACTAGCTATAAGAAGAGGGGTGCCCCAAGGCGACCCTCTTAGTCCATTGTTGTTTAATGTGGTGCTTGATACTATTGTCAGAATCTTGATATATTCAGGAATGGGATATTGATTTAAGAATGGTTGTACACCTATTCTAGTATATGCTGACGACATATTATTATTGAGTAATAATAGGTTAGAATTACAAAAAACTTCTTCATGATTTTGTACAAATTTATATAGGATAGGTACGAGTATTGCAGAGCATAAATGTGTGAGTTTTGGATTAGAACCTCTGGGTAGATCTTGGGTGATGAAGGAGGCACAGATTTGGATTGGAAGAACTAAAATAAAAGATGTTTTGGTAGATGAGCCATTTATGTATCTGGGATGTAGCTATACTTTGAACAATGGGATAGAGAATAAGTATCATCTTTATAACTTGGAGCGGTTACTGATTAGACTGGGAAATATTGAGCTTAAACCCAGAAAGAAAATAAACCTTTTACAAACTTATTTAATTCCCAAGTATTTTTACATTTGGATAGCCAGTTTTGTAACACCTACTTTTTTAAAGTAGGTGGATGATTTCATTAGGCAATATTTAAAAAAGTGGCTGCATCTAATATCAGGTACAGTGGATGCCTTCTTCTACACCAAGAAAAGAGATGGAGGATTAGGATTTCCTAATGTCTCAAATATTATTTTGTTAGCAAAACTTAAATGTATATATACCCTTAGAACCCTATTCGTTCATAATTGTCGACCCAGGGCTCACAGCTGTCGTCAAAACGCTCATAGTTGCCGACTTTTCGTTCATAGTTGCCAACATACTGGTTTATGTTTATCTTCCAAATAGTCTCTGTTGCCTTGACAATTTTCACACTAACGCTGAAATTGCTAACACTCGCTGTCACAAGGCTAATAGTTGCCGACTTTTCAATCATAATATCAAATATACGGCTGATAGTGTAAGTTAAATGGTTCATGGTAGCTGTCAAAAGGCTCACAGTTGCCGTCAGATTCCTCACACAAGCCGTCACAATGCTCACATTTACCAATAAAGTGCTCATAGTTGCCGACTATTCGTTCATAATTGCCGACCTAGGGCTCTCAGTTGCCGTCAAAACGCCCATAGTAGCCGACTTTTCGTTCATAATTGCGGACATAGGGCTCATGGTTGAAAACGTAATTTTTCATGTTTATCCTCAAAATACTCGCAGTTCGCTTCAGAATGTTCACGCGTGCTTTCAAAGTGCTAAGACTCGCTTTCACGATGCTCATGGTTGCCGACTTTGTGTTCATAATTGCCGACCCAGGGCTCACAGTTGCCGTGGAAACGCTGACAGTTGCCGACTTTTCGTTCATAATTGCGGACATAGGGCTCACAGTTGCCATCAGATGGTTCACACTACAACGGTACGTTGTATATTTTTATATTTGTGGGCAATGAGTATTTCTTTATATGTACTAACCCGGGTTACTTTCGAAGAAGAAGTTAGTTAAAAATATACAATTATCAAATATACAAAAAAAAGATATTCATATGTCATAAAATAATGAGATTGTCAATATCCGGTTGGCAGGCAATGAGATAACTAATATATATATATATATATATATATATATATATATATATAAATGGAAACAAACCAGGTAATGGAAAGAGTGTTATTTTAATGTGGCTCGTATTTGTTATAAGAAAATAGGGAACCAAGGGTACAGCGAATTATATTTTATCATTGTAACACTAGCCGTGAAACTGCTCACACTTGCCGTCAAAATTCTTATACATGTCCTCAAAAGTTATAAAATTACTAAGTGTGGTAAGAATAAAAACAAAAACAACGAAGGCTTTACGTATACGACACCTTTCACACCCGCAAATCATGAGGCACTTCCTGTAGAGTTATAATGGCCATATTTGACGAAACTGTAGCCTTTCGGGAGGAAGTCACAGGAAAATTTCCAAAAGTGAATATTTTGAATGTTTAGTTGGTCTAAAGGGGCAATAACAATATTTTCCATGTTTTTAAATGGACGGTTTTGCGGACCTATAATCTGAAATTTTAGGTACTTGGAATAAAGCTTTGAAATTCGGTATGCTTGTACGTTTTCGTAAGTCTTACCTAGGTGGATAAGTAAATATATATATTTCCAAGTTTAGAGTGGTTTTTTGCGGAACTAAATAAATTTTCCCATGTTATTTCTATGAAACACCTTTGACATCTCAAAATTATTGGGCACTTCCTGTAGGGCTACAATGACTAATTTCTACATGATTGTAGATTGACGAGACTAACCGACAGGAAGATTGCAAAAAGTGAATATTTTTAATTTTTAAGAGGTCTAAAGAGGAAATGAAGAAATTCCCCATGTTATTATTTAAATTGGCCTTTATTTGGACTTGTAATCTCAAAGTTTAGTTACTTGTAATTGGAATACAAACGAGAAATTCGGTATTCTTGTACGTTTTCATTAGCGTTACCTAAGTAAATAAGTACAAAGAAAAAATTTTTAACTTTAGAGTGGTTTTATGTGGAATTGAAAAGGCTTTCTCATGTCATTTATATGGAACGTCTTCTGCACGCCAAAATGTTCAGTTACTTGTGGCAGGATTAGAATGATTAAATTTAGCATGATTGTAGGCTTTCGGAACTAACCTACAGCAAAATTGCCAAAAGTGAATATTTTTAATGTTTAAGGGGTCTAAAGGGGGATGAAGAAATCTCCATGTTATTTGAATAGGCGTTTTCTTGGGATCCAAAATCTTATCTTTTAACTAGTTGAAATAGTAAAGTAAACTTTAAATTCCTTAGAATTGTGAGAATAAGAGGTGCAAGGGCGAATAACCTTCAAAAGGAGGGACTTTGTGGGCGAAGCCACAAGCTAACCAAAAGGAAATTCAGTTTGTCTTTTACCGAAGGTTTGAAAAGTTTTCGACGAAGAGAGGTGTAGCTGTGCACGAAGATGTATTCATATTGTGCGGAGAAGTGGAAAGAATACAAATAGTGATAAGCGAAAAAAATAACACGGCAGAAAAAGAACACACTGACCGTGAGGAGCTGCAACCGCAGCGAGGAAGGGTGACATGAGACCACAAAAACCCGTTTTTTTCAGAACGAGAAGAAAACCTTACAAGCTGTACAAAAAACGTCTCGAAGTACAGTACATAGAACAACGTACAAGGAATTTCAATATATATAGAAAATTCCTTTGAAAGAATATTCAGCTTAACTTTTACCGAAGGGTTGAAATTCTGCCGCCTGAGATAGGTTTTGCTGCCGCGAAGATGTGTGGATATTATGGGAGAAAAGTAATTTAAAAAATACCTATAAAAAGACGATCAACTTATATTTTATTTTACAATATACTATTCTGTGTCAATACGCGAGCAATAACAGAGTAAGAAAAAAATTGACAACTTATAGTTTTCACTCACATTTGTGATCATGGCTATCTTCAAATTACGTGTTTGCATCATTTTAAGTAAACTACTCCAACCAGAAAAGTGCAATTTCTACACGAGTTGTACCTGAATATTGTGCATTCCAGTACTATGAAGGGAAGAAATGGTTTATATAATGCAAAATTTACTCGCCAATATAAATTTTTGCTTCAATGACTAAATAATCGTAGAGTAAGAAAGCATGTTACAACAACTTAACATATTGCTCACATTTGTGATCACGCTTATTACATTTTTTTCTCTTTCTTTTTTAACTTGTTGCTAGAATAATGAATTATTTTTATAGAAGGTGTACCTAAATGGAAGTACGTATAGAATGCTTTTGGTTTTAAATGTTCAATTTTGCAGAAAGACAAGCCACTTTAAGTTGTACCAGAAGGTCTAAAATTTGACGGCGAGAAGAGGCCTCGCTCACCGTCAGCTGCAGTGTACACAGTCGGCAACGGTATATGAGAATGCCAAATCAGGTTTATTCTCAACTGTAAAGAAACCGTAGAGACAACAAATGTTGAAGTTGTATTGAAAACGTGACCAAACGCGGTACATGGTACAACGTCCGAGGAACTTGTATATATATTCAATTCTTAGAAAAAAAATCAGTTTATCTTTTACCGGAGAGTTGAAATTTTGTCCGCGAAAACAGGTTTCGCTGTCCGCCAAGATGTGCGGACATTGTGAGAGAAAATGAATAGAAGAAAAATAGTGATAAAAAGAAAAACAGTGATAAAAAGAAAAACAATATAAATTTTATTTCACCATATACTTTTCTGTTTCGATGGGCGAGCTATAATAGAGTAAGATAGTAAATAAGAAAAATTTTACTTTTCGCTCACACTTGTGGTCAGTTTTATTCCAAATTAAGTTTTTGCACTATTACAAGAAAACTATTCATACCAGATTAATGCTATTTCTGCAAGACGTGAACCTACATATTTTACAGGGAAGTTCGTAAAAAGAATTATTGTATCGCCATATTTATAAAATAAAACTTTAAAATGTTACAGAAGGTGGAACATTTGACGGCAAACAGAGGCCACGTTGACCGTCGAAAGCTGCGAACGCAGCCGGCAGGTGTAGAGGAGAACACAAAATTATGTTCTTTCTCAATTGTAAATAGACTGTAGAAGCTAGAATAGTGAAAGTTCTACTCAAGACGTACTTAAACACAGTACATACGACAACGTACAAACAATTTGTATATACAAATTAGTAACAGAGAAAATTCAGTTTCTCTTTCACCGGAGGGTTAAAATTTTGTCGGCGAAGACAGGTTTCGATTGCTGCAAGGATGTGTGGATACTGTGGTGGAAGGCGAGACGAGGAAAAATATTGATGAAAAGGAAAACAATATAAAATTTATTTAACTATATAATATTCTGCGTCAATCAGTGAACTATAAGAGAGTCAGAAAGTAAATTAGAATACTATTACATTTCGCTCACCCTTGTGGTCAAGCTTGTTTGAAATTACGTTTCTACACTATTTTTGGGAAATTATTCAAACTACAATAGTGCAATTTGCACAGAAAATGTATGAAAATACTGTGGATGGGAGTTGATATAAAGAATTGTAGTACCTCCAATTTTAGTACTAGTGACATTATCAGCCTACCTGTACCTAAACACTGCGCATTTGAATATGTATAATATTAGTAATCTCATATTTGCGCAGATAAGGCTCATCATTGCCGTCAACATGCTCACAGCTGCCGTCAAAATGCTCACACTTGACGTCAGAATGCTCACACTTGACGTCACAATATATAAGGTTTAAAAAATGCGGTAAGAAGTAAAGCAACATAAATGTCACTTAACCAGATACTATTCTGTGCCAATGGGTGAGCAATAACTGAGTAAGAAAGTAAATTGGAAAACTTTTACATTTTGCTCACACTTGTGGTCATGGTTATTCTAAATTACGTTCTCCCACTATTTTATGAAACTATTCAAACCAGAATAGTGCAATTTCTACATGAGGTGTACCTTCATCCTACCATAACTGTGGGAAGCAAATCTTGAAGTTTTCATTTCCTTTCATTTTTAATAACAACAATAATAATAATAATAATAATAATAATAATAATAATAATATAAATATGTGCAAGAAAGTTGAAATTTGGCCTAATACGGGAGGCGAACCACCCAGGCTGTTTGCCGGAATAAAACTCGGATCCCTAACGCCAGAAGTGCAGATATTAACGGCTTAGCCACGAGGTGGCTGATACACAAATAAAGCAAATTCCAATATTTTTACTTTTCGCTAACGCTTGAAATTGTTGTTATTGCAAATCACGTTTTTAACAAAACTGTACTAACTACAAAAGTGAAATTTCAACCCAAACCATGCCAAGGCACTATGTAAAGATATAATATATATAACCGCAGTGACACGGAATATATATAAAAATTCATTCATGGTTTTTCTCACAAACCCAAACGCCCCCCCCCCCAAGGAAAAGATAGGTTTATTGCATCTCTTTTGTCCGGTGTATAATCGCGGCAGATAGGTTAAAATTTCAAGGGACTTCGTGCACACTATAGCAACAGCAAAGTATATGGGAAGGAACGGCAGAAATCCGATAAAACGCGGTGTTGGCGTGTGCCACCTCGGTAGTGAAAGAAGAATTTCTTTTTGTGAACACGAATTTTTCTCAAGGAGATTAAATAAATAAATAATTTAATAAAAAAATAAATACTTCTAAGGGAAGAACACAGCAAATGAATGAAGAGGTAGGTAAAAATTCCAAATTGAAATACAGGTCTGTGAAGTTCAAAATAAATAAACCATTATCATACCTAAAAATATGTGGTAAAAATTAAAAAGAAAACGT
>NC_137459.1:267298059-267340559 GCF_964235325.1 Thermobia domestica
GAACAGGTCTATATCTTCATCGGTCCACTTTGGCCCGGCACCTGGCTTTTGTCGTAGCTTCCTCCTATTAGCATCAATAACCTTCTCCACATTTCTTTCCTGAGGGTGCTCCATTCTCGTGTGTGTTCCTCTACCATGAGTAGTCTCAAATCTTCTGGGACAGTATCTACACTGAAATTCGCCCACCTCCTTCCTTTCACCAGGACACTTAGGGATATGACAAGTTATGATATCTATCAAATCTTTTTTTGCATTGCTTACACTCAAACAAGAAACTGTTCCTATGTTTACATACCATATGCTTAACTACACCTCTAACATTCCAAAATAATTCGTTAGGATGTCCAGGACAACCTAATTTATCTTCACTAATTGGAAATTCCAATACAATTGTATTATCCATTGTCAAAGATTAAAAAAGACAAACAAATATAGATAATAAAACCAATATTAATAGTAACCAACATCTAGATTGGAGCTCGTTAATTAAAAGTTAGGTGCTGTAGTAATTTGTATTAGCCGTGAACAATCAGACAAAATTTAAAAAATAACAGAAAAACAGCTAAAATAATGTTTGAAGATATTTCTGTATAGCTAATAACAGCTTAATCTCTTAAGAAACACCAAAAGAAATTCAAATCTCAACTATTAATCTTTAAGATACTAATTCATCTCTTAAAATCTTGTTTTAAGGACGAGAAAGATGTTAAGGAAACGTCAGTGAGAGATAGTCCTTTAAGATACACCGTAATTTTTACAGTAAAAATTACCAAAAAAGGCAACTACTTCTAGACAGGATGTCATAAATTACCATTAATAATCATAGAGACAAGTAAATTTAAGGCAATAAATCCTTTGGACAAAAGAGTTTGAACAATATCTACTGTTACAATTTAAGTTGACAAAATAGAATAAAGAGTATAAGTGGTAGATACCTTGTTTTATTGTGCTAATGATAACAGTAAGAGAAATGCAAATATCTACTTTTAATTTTTGAAAAACATCAAGTCAAGATTTTAAATCTGTTACAATATAAAAATTTTAACTTTAAGAATTAAGAAAGATAAATATAACTCTCTGGTAAGTAATTTTATTGTGCTTATTTTAATGTTAAAAGCGATGTCAAATTTTAAATTTGAAAATCTTAACGAGATGTAATGTTTAATGTAAAATAAAACTTTTAGCTTGGAAAAAATAACAATATGGAAAAAATCCTTAGAGAGTAAAATTTAAGTTTCCTTTTATGGTTAATAGTTGATTAAATTTCCTGACCAACAGGAAAACGCAGTACTGTTTGAATCAGTCGGTTATTATTATACATATACAAATTACAACTTAGAACATACATTGCAAATTTTAATTAAATACAGATTCAAAACCAAGTTTGGTAAATAAATTAGCTGATTGCTATGTAAATTGCACCAAATTATTGTAATAATTAATAAAAAATATTTTATACTAATAAAAACAATCAACTAGCAAAGTTTTAAAGTCTGACTTATGTCAGATTAATACTTGATTATAGCTTAAAACAGCGTTAGGCAAAGTTTATATTCTAAGTTGGTTCTAACCATCAACTTGTAAAGAATTGTAGTCTGATTAGTATCAGACTACTACGTTGTTATTTTTACACCGAATCTTCAGAAGTACAAAATTTCACCCTCATTAAACAAATCATTTTAGATAGCTATACAGTGATTAAATTTAAAACAATTTTCTGAGAAGAAGTATCACAACAGTTTCACAGTCACTAGCAAACAACAGCGCAGCGAAATGTAACGAAATGCAACCGCAAATTTTGTCTCGCTGCTAACCCATATTTAAGTTTTAACTATTAATAATTTAACTAGTAATAATAAAACTATACTGATACCGAAATTAGGTAAAGATCCGCATGATGTAGCTAGCTAGAGGCTATCACAATTGCTTCGTTAATATGTCGTGTCTTCACTGGTATTATTGATAGTAGGTTAAATAACGTGATACCAATTCATACTGCGCAAAAAGGATTTAGGATTGGGAACTCTACTTAGACAAATTGTTTTATATTAGATGATATTGTCAAAAAACGGAAGAAAAGTACCCCTTTGTATGGATGTGTGGTTGACATTACTAAAGCTTTTGATATGGCATCCCAAAACTTGATAATTGACTGTTTACTAGGTAGAGGTATTCCCTTGATGTATTGCAGTACGATTAAAAGTTTGTATAGTAATAACTTTACAAACTTTGTTAAAACAGAGGTAAGCCTACCAGTGAGAAAGGGACGACCCACTCAGTCCGTTGTTCTTTAATATTATTATGGATAAGATTGTACGTCGGGTTTTTAGTACTAAGTGGGGTTATAAGCATGAAAATATAACACTGCCTCTTTTAGCCTATGCAGATGATGATGTCTTGTTGGCTAATTCTAAACAGGACCTCCAGAAGCTTATAAAATATTGTGTAGAGGTATTGAATATGATGGGAATGAGTACGTCATATAATAAGTGTTACACTATTAATTTGTATCCTTCTGGGAGATCGTTTGTGTCGGAGGATCTGAAATTAGAAATAAATGGAGAAATTTTAAAGGATATGAAAATTTGTGAACCATTTAGGTACTTGGGGTGTAACTATACTCTTAATAAGGGAATAGAAAATTCATATCACGTATCGGAGTTGGAACAAGTTTCTGTTAGATTATCGAAGTTACCGTTGAAACCACGTCAAAAAATATCACTTGCTCAAACATATGTGCTACCATTTTTTATATATATATATATTTGGATAGCAAGTTTTGTAAGTAGTAGCTTTTTGGAAGAAATAAACACAATGACAAGGAAGTATTTAAAAAACTGGCTTCATCTACATCCATCTATGGTCAAAGACTTTTCCCCAATTTAACTGGTATAATTGGTCTAGCTCAACTTAAGTTTATTTTTTCGTTGAAGAGAAATATGAAAGATCGTGTGTTGGTAAATTTTTGTAAGGGTAAATACTTGGAAGAGATTGAGTTAAAACTCACTCAGAAATTGAAGGTGAAAGAGAATTGTAGCTTAAAAGAATTAATTGAATTAAAGGACTAATATTTTGAAAGTTGGGCTAGCAAAGAGAGTGTGGGGAAAGGTATCCGCCTGTTTAGGAAGGATCCTGTATGTAGTAGATTTTTGTTTGTTGATGATCTGTTTCCTGATAACAGGTGTATTGATATAATTA
Organism: Thermobia domestica; assembly: GCF_964235325.1. NCBI lineage: Eukaryota > Metazoa > Arthropoda > Insecta > Zygentoma > Lepismatidae > Thermobia > Thermobia domestica. Next base: position 267,301,258 of record NC_137459.1, read on the forward strand.
AAATGAGATCAAATACTTATGGCACAAAAGTAGCATTGGCCAGAGTAGATCCTCAAGTTAATAAAGAATGTGGCAGTTGCAAAGCAGAGTTAGAAACAATGGGTCATATTTTAGGTAAATGTGTTTCTCATGCAAATTATAGGATCGCTAGACATGATCAGGTGGTCAAGGTAATTCGAGACCATTGCCTCTTTAAACAATATAGTGTTGGCACGGAACAAGAGTATGAGGTAAATGGGGAGATACTGAAGCCAGATCTGATTGTGGAACGTGGGAAATTAAGAACTGTAATGGATATTACAATTAGATTTGAAGAAGATGGAATGGTAGAGAGAGCCAGAGTAGAAAAAATAAAAAAAGTATGAGAAGTTACAATGAAAGTTTATAGATAAGAAAAATTTTGAAGCAGTACCGATAGTATTTGGATCCCGGGGTGGTATTCCAAGTGAAACGGAAAAGGTGTTAAGGAAATTAGAATTACCGAAATTTTTGTTAAATAAAATTTTATATAACATAATGAAATCGAGTATTGGAATGCTCAATAGCCATATGGACTATTTTTAAAGATTTTAATGTGTTGTTCTATTAAAATTGTAGCTGATGTCGAGCGGTTTAAGCTGTTTCTTTTATTTTTTGTTTGTCGTTTTGTTGTATATTTTTTTATAATTTTGTATATTTTATAATTTCTTGTAACCTTTTGGAAGAAATAAATTAAAAGGAAAGCATGTTAAAATAGTGGAAAAGAGGAAAGAAGAAAAATAAAAGATTGATATAAGAAAAGAAAAAAAGAGTAATAATGGAAATGAAGAGAAAAGTAAGGAAAATATAAAGAAGAGAATGATAGTAGAAGAAGAAAAAAGTGGTCACGATTTTATATTATGATTTATTAATTTATATTATTTTATGATTTTAGATTTGTAAATTTTGGTAAAGTTTTTAACCCTTTGGGGATCTTATGGTACATTTTGTACCATACGCGTTTTTCATAATACATTGCGTTATTTCTCTTCTATTAGAGCTTTTTCGTCCGGGTTTTCTTTTGTTTTTCAAGTCCAGAGACATTGTAGAAGACATTTTGTATGGCTTCAGACCGTCCTGCGTTCACACATGGAAGGTGATGACGTCATAATCTTAAAATGTATTTTTCCCTTTTTAAGCCTATGTTCATTATTTTTTGGCGGGCTTATTTTTGAACGTAGAAGATTGGTAAATACTACTCGGTGGACTGAACGTTTGTGCAAAATTTCAGATTTTTTGTTCCGATGTCAGTGTTAAAACAGGGGGGAAACAGAGGGGCAAAGGGTTAAAAAAGGGATATTTTTACCCCAAAAATCCCGTTTGTCGTCATTTTCGCGCCTCACATACATGGTAGGACCACGTGAGTCATTCCGTCTGAAAGGCAGTTCCATTCTGAAGAGAACGACGGTCGATTTATTTTCCTAGGGTAATTAGGGATGTCTCAGGGAATTTTTAAAAAATATACTTCTATATAGGGAAAAATGGGGCATTGTCGGTATATATATTTTTTGGCGGGCTTATTTTTGAACGTACAAGATTGAAATTTTGCACAAACATTCAGTCCGCCGAGTAGTATTTACCAGATTTTTTGTTCCGATGTCAGTGTTAAAACAGGGTAGAACCAGAGGGGTAAAAGGTTAAAAAAGGGATATTTTTACCCCAAAAATCCGGTTTTTCGTCATTTTCCCGCCTTACATACATGATGGGGACACGTGAGTCATACCGTCTAAAAGGCAGTTCCATTCGGAAGAGATCGACGGTCGAACTATTATTCTAGGGAAACTAGGGCCGTCTCAGTGAATTTTTATCCAAATATACTTCTGTATAGGGTAAAGGTGGGGCATGGTAGGGGATTTTTTTCTGGCGGGCCTATTTTTACGTAGAAGATTGAAATTTTGCACAAACATTCAGTCTACCGAGTAGTATTTACCAGAAGTTGTTTTTCGATTTCTGCGTAAAAACAGGGGGGGTCCAGACGGGCAAAAGTTGAAAAAAGGGATTTTTAGACGCAAAAAATCCCTTTCTTCGGGATTTTCCCCCTTTACATACATGATAGAGACACGTGAGTCATACCTTCTGAAAGGCAGTTCTATTTTGAATAGAATGTTGGGCGAAACATGACCCTAGGGTAATTAGGGATGTCTCAGGAAATTTTTCCCCTGAGATCATGGTGTTTTGCGGTAGTTTTTGGCATGGTGTGAATTCCTGATAAAATTTCTCCCGCCCTTACTATTCAAGATAGAAACTTGAAATTTGGTACACGCACTTAGTTTACTAAGTACTATTTATCAGATTTTTTAAGGTCTCTACGTACACACAGAAGGAGGCCAGGGGGGCCCAAAGTTGGACAAAAAAATTTCCCCTCAAAATTTTCCCTTTGACATCAATTTTCCCTCTACTGGTATATGTTATGGCCATGCAAGTGATACCATTTCAAAGCCAGCTCTATTCTGAAGAGAACGAGGTATGAACCATGATCCTAGGATAAACAGTGACGATGCAGTAGCTGCTTGACTGAAAGTCTCAAAAATAGCCCAACAAGCCAAGAGCTCCTAAGGGATAAGTGTGATCATGTTTTGTGTATCATAATTTTTTACTTTATATTATTTTGTTATTTTAGGTTTGTAAATATTTTTTTGTATCCATGTATGTATGTATATCACGTTCTTAATTTATAATAAATGGGGTGGAGAGGTTGTGCACTGAATGTTGAACTCCTACCCTATTGGGAACGTTTTTTTTTTTTAAGCTTGACATTCAGCTTTGCAACCATACTTCCCACGGAACCCAAAAGCCTTGGTATCCCGGAAGCCGCCCGCCGAGTCATTGGAGGAACTTCGGCAGATTGCTGGCTGGCATCGTTTATGGTTAGAACTAGAGCGGTATCTGATCGCCTTCGAACCTCTAACTTTCGTTCTTGATTAATGAAAACATTCTTGGCAAATGCTTTCGCATCGGTTAGTCTTGCGACGTTCCAAGAATTTCACCTCTAACGTCGCAATACTAATGCCCCCGTCTGTCCCTATTAATCATTACCTCGAGTTCCGAAAACTAACAACATAGAACCGAGGTCCTATTGCATTATTCCATGCACCGAACACGGACGAACCGACCGATTGGTTTTAATCTATTAAAAGCATCCCTTCCATTGCTGGGCGGAATTCTAGTTGCATGTATTAGCTGTAGAATTACCACAGTTATCCAAGTAGGATAGGTACGATCTAAGGAACCATAACTGATTTAGTGAGCCATTCGCGGTTTCACTTTGTTTTGGCTTGCACTGAGACATGCATGGCTTAATTTTTTGAGACAAGCATATGACTACTGGCAGGATCAACCAGGGAATTGACCGACTAAAAAGCAAGAAAGTGTTGGACACAACCAACACAGCGTTCTAACAAAGGATACGAAAGCTACACCTGACCAAGCATTTTAGACTTCTCTTCCGCTGGAATAAGCCTACTCTTGCGGTGCCTAGCTCTCGTTAATAATGGCCGTGTGACAGCCGCCAAGAACATATTAGACTCCCAATCCAATGGAATAAGCCTACTTGTGTCCTTGCATTACAACAGCTTCCTTCCTCACGTTGCCGGTACATCCGACACAGCACATTTAAAGACTCCTTTTCCACCAGAATAAGCCTACTTTTGTGCGGCCTGGCTCCCGTTAGAACTGGCCGTAAGGCTACCCACAAAAGCACATTTAGACTCCTGCTCTATTGAAATAAGTCTACTCGTGTCCTACGGATGACTGTGGCTTTCGTTCAAATATAGCCGTTCACCCGACACAGCAAATTTTAAAGACTCCTTCTCCACCGGAATAAGCCTACTCCTGTGGGGCCTGCCTCCCGTTAGAACTGGCCGTAAGGTTACCCCCAAAAGCATATTTAGACTCCTGCTCCAGTGAAATAAGTCTACTCGTGTTCTTGGATGACAGTGGCTTCCGTTCGACAAGTGGTAAACGCCCAAACTCGCGATGAGTCTATACCGTCACATGGAGAATAAAAAGTCACTTATGAAAAACAATGCTCCGCATAAGCCTTTGTAAGCTAGAAAGGACATGCTATCTGGCCTGATTCTCAAGAAGGACAAGTAAGCTCCCGTAAGCTGGCCCAAACTCTTAAGCGAGGACAGCCCGTTCAAAGTCAGGACGAGAGCCGTTTTGTAATCTTAAGGAGGGATGCCGACTAACTACACTGGTTCTTGGTCCTTCAAGTAAAATTTGACCACTTCATACTGGCATTATCTTTACACTTAAATCGGACACTTCCAATTCACCAGGTGAACCTAACCCGGGAACTAAGGAAACTCGGAATAAGGACTCAGAGGCCCAATTACCTTGTTCGCCAGCCAGCCTTGCGCCAGCCCAGTCTAGAGAATTGCATTGGCACGAGAAACTCTCTGGACTCTTCTTTCTGGCTCCCCCCGGAATTAAGGAAACTCCGAAATTCAACACTCAGCGGCCCAATTACCTTGTTCGCCAACCAGCCTTGCGCCGGCCCAGGCTAGAGAATTGCACGGATAATTCCTGTTCACCCTGAACGTATCTGAGACTACTCGTGTGTATAAAACCCAGATTCCCAATTACCTTGTTCGCCAGTCAACCTTGCGCCGGCCCAGGCAAAGGAATCACATTGACACGAGAAAGATCTCGTCAGCGGTCTGTAGCGTGCAGAAACTGCTCCCGTTTGAACTGACAATCCCGACAGAGCAATATTAAAGACGTCTGGTCCATTGAAATAAAGCCTACTTTTACGAGCCTTGCTCCCGTTAGGACTGGCCGTATGTCTGTGCACAAAACCATATTAGACTCCTGCCTCAATGGAATTAGTCTACTCATGTCCTTAAAGGGACTACAATTCTTCAAGCATAGCATGCTACCTTCCGCAACTTAGAGGTGCGGAAATGCTGTGGAAACGAGGAGACAAGTCCTCTGAAAGGTTTCATAGCCGGTCACCCGACACAGCAAATTTTAAAGACTCCTTTTCCACCGGAATAAGCCTACTCCTGTGGGGCCTGGCTCCCGTTAGAACTGGCCGTAAGGTTGCCCACAAAAGCACATTTAGACTCCTGCTCCTGTGAAATAAGTCTTACTCGTGTCCTCTGGGTGTGACAGTAGCTTCCGTTCAAGTATTCTTCGCATTCAGCAACCGCAGAAAGCGGCATCGGCCAGAAGTCAATTGCCCAAGGCGTGATCGACAGGCTAAGCCTCGGATTAAGAAGGATTGTCTCCTTCCCGTAAACGACAGGTACTTCCGTATGAGAGCCTACCTCACACATTCCCCATCGCCACGTGCCCTCTCAGAAACAGCCGTCCGGTCAAGGCTTCTGACATTCTTTGTCAAAAATACGAGGACGTTTTTGGACAACGTTAGGCGTGCTGGCAAACCCGCACTGCATGCCCTTTCATAGGTCCGCCCATGGACGCACGTCTCGATGAAGCATTCCTCCCAGGCAGCAAAAAGGTTTGCAACCTCCTCTCCTCCTTGGCCGGCTAGGACGGCAGTGAATAGCAATCCCAGGGTTCTTGCCTGCGGCTGATAAAATTCCTTTTGAGCCTACACTACCATCCGCCGATATTAGTCCGCCTTCAAAATTAACCAACACCAACAGCGATAGTGCGTTTAGACTCCCATAAAGGAACCAACCAGCCTGTGGCTTCCCTTCCCAACTTAGCCATTTCCGCCTCTTGCGAAGACTAGCTTTCTGTCTGTGGCCAGAAGTCAAGATTTCTCGACAGACTAGGCCGCGGATAGAAAAAGGTAAGCCTCATTTAGAAAGCAATACCATTAGCGGTCTCTCCAACCTCCGTGAACAATTTAAACGAAATGTTTATATAAAAGGCTTGTTCACTACCTTACCTCCTATAGTGTAGAGATTCCTCTCGATACTACACCTGTCTTGGAATTGCCGACGTTGCACAGCCTCTTTTTGAACATGACGGCGAATGCAGCCACGGTTGCCGTATACATCCCACGCAAGGGTGGGAAAACGTGATTTGACATCCAGTATATATATATAAACCGTTACAGAATACGACACAAAAAACTTAACAACTTTTACACTCATCTAACTTCTGTGAACAATTTGAAAGTATAAGCCAGCCTAACCTAACCTAAGTATATAGCAGGATTGCTGACTACCATACCTCCAATAGTGATGAAATTCCTCTCGATCGGACACCAGTCACGAAAATCACGGAATCTCAAAAATGACGGCAAACGAATCCACAGTTCCCGCCATATTCAAAGGTTATGCTGGGTAAAAAGTTTTCTGCGAAATCTGCTGCTTTTCGCGTTAGGGATTCAAAATTAATGTAAAGAACAATCCAAAAACATGAATTAGGTAAAACTCGTGTTAATTACAACGTCATTGAACAATTTCAAGCGCGGACTTAACAAAGTGTAAACGGGGCTTCTTCTTTACCCTAACCCCTATAATGTAGCGATTCCTCTCGATTGCACACCAGTCACGAAAAACAACAGAATGTCAAAAATGACGGCAAACGAAGCCACGGTTGCCGTCATATCCTAAGGTTATGCCGGGTGAAAAGTCGCCAACAACAATGTTCACAGTTACCGTCAGATTACCCACTGTTCCCGAAATGTGGTTCAAAGATGCCGACCGAAGAATTATCGATGCCGTCAAAATGCTCAGATAAGCCCTCAGAGCGTTCATAGTTGCAAACACAATGCCTAATAGTTGCACTCAAATAGCTCACAGTTGCCGTCAGAATCCTCACAGTAGACGTCAAATTGCTCACACTTGCCGTCAAAATGCTCATAGTTGCCGACTTGTCATTCATAGTCGCCGACATAAAAGTTTATAGTTCCCGACAAATGGCTCACAGTTTCCGTCAGAATCGTCACACAAAGCGTCAAAATACTCATACTTACCGTCAAAGCGCTCATATTTGCCGACTTTTCGTTCATAATTGTTGACCTAGGGTTCATAGTTGTCGACATACTAGTTTATGTTTATCTTCTAAATACTCACCGTTGCCTTACAAATTTTCACACTAACCCTCAAATTGCTAACCCTCGCTGTCACAATGCTCATACTTGCCGACTTTTCATACATAATATAAAATACACGGCTCATAGTGTAAGTTAACTTCTTCACGATTGCTGTCACAAGGATCACATTTGCCGTCAGATTCATCACACAAGCCGTCAGAATGCTCACACTTGCCGTCAAGGCGCTCGTAGTTGCCGACATACGGCACACACTTGCCGTCAAAACGCTCATAGTTGCCGACTTTTCATTCATATTATCAAACATACGATTGATAGTGAAAGACAAAATGGTTAATGGTTGCTGTGAAAAGGCTCACCGTTGCCGTCACTTCCCTCACAGAAGCCGTCACATTGCTCACATTTACCAATAAAGTTCACATACTTGCCGACTATTCGTTCATAATTGCCGACTTAGGGCTCAAGTTGCCGTAAAAAACGCTCATAGTTGCCCACTTTTCGTTCATAATTCCGGATATAGGGCTCACAATTGAAACCATAATTTTTCATGTTTATCTTCAAAATACTCGCTGTTGGCTTCAGAATGTTCACACGTCCTTTCAAAGTGCTCACACTCGCTTTCATGGTGCTCATTGTTGCTGACTTTTTCTTCATAATTGCCGTTCCAAGGCTCACAGTTGCCGTCAAAACGCTCATAGTTGTAGACTTTTCGTTCATAATTGCGGATATAGGGCTCACAATTGAAAACATCCTTTTTCATGTTTATCTTTAAAATACTCGCTGTTGGCTTCAGAATGTTCACACTCGCTTTCATGATGGTCATAGTTGCCGACCCATGGCTCACAGTTGCCGTCAAAACGCTCATTGTTGCTGACATTTTGTTCATAATTTCCGACATAGAGTTCATAATTGAAAACATAATTTTTCATGTTTATCTTCAAAACACCAGCAATTGGCTTCAGAATGTTCACACGTACTTTCAGAGTGCACACACTTTCCGTCAAAACGCTCATAGTTGCCGACTTTTCGTTCACAATTGCGGACATAGAATTCATAGTTGTCGACATACTGGTTTATGTTTACCTTCCAAATATCTCCGTTGCCTTGACAATTTTCACACTAACCCTATAATTGCTAACACTCGCTGTTACAAGGCTCATACTTGCCGACTTTTTAATCATAATATCAAATATACGGCTGATAGTGTAAGTTAAATGGTTCCTTGTTTCTTACAAAAGCTCACAGTAGCCGTCAGATTCCTCACAGAAGCCGTCACAATGCTCACATTTACCAATAAAATGCTCATAGCTGCAGACTTTTTAGTTCAGAATTGCCGACCTAGGGCATACAGTTGCCGTCAAAACGGTAATAGTTGCCGACTTTTCGTTCATAATTGTGGATATATGGCTCACAATTGAAACCATACTTTTTCATATTTATCTTCAAAATACTCCCTGTTGGCTTCACAATGTTCACACGTGCTTTCAAAGTGATCACACTCGCTTTCACGATGCTCATAGTTGCCGACTTTTTAGTTCATAATAAGCGACCCAGGGCTCACAGTTGCCGTCAAAACGCTCATAGTTGCCGAATTTTTGTTCATAATTTCGGACATAGGGCTCATAGTTGAAATCATAATTTTTCATGTCTACCTTCTAAATACTCGCAATTGGCTCAAAATGTTCACACGTACTTTCAGAGTGCTCATACTTGCAGTCGAAACGCTGATAGGGTAGACTTTTCGTTCATAATTGTGGACATAGGGTTCATAGTTGCCGACATACTGGGTGTTGTTTACCTTCCAAATACTCTCCGTTGCCTTGACAATTTTAACCCTAACCCTGAAATTGCTAACACTCGCTGTCACAATGCTCATAGTTGCCGACTTTTAATTTATAATATGAAATATACGGCTGATAATGTAAGTTAAATGGTTCATGGTTGCTGTCCACAGGTTCAGAGTTGCCGTCAGATTCCTCACACAAGCCGTCACAATGCTCACATTTACCAACAAATTGCTCATAGTTGCCGACTATTCGTTCATATATGCCGACCTAGGGCTCACAGTTGCCGTCGAAACGCTAATACTTGCCGACTTTTCGTTCATAATTGCGGACATAGGGCTCACAGTTGTCGTCAGATGGTTCACACTAGCCGTCAAACTGCTCACACTTGCCGTCAAAATTCTCATACATGCCGTCATAATTTTTAAGATTACTAAATGTGGGAAGAAGAAAAGCAACGAAGTGTTTATTTATACTGCACTTTTCACCCCCCCCCCCCAAATTATTGGACACTTCTTCGAGAGTTATAATGGCTAAGTTTGACGTAGCTGTAGCTTTTCGGGAATAACTCACAGGAAAATTTCCAAAAGTGAACATTTTTTTTAAATTTTTAGTTTGTGCAAAGTGGGGATGAAGAAATTTCCCATGTAATTTAAGTGGACGGTTTTGCAGACTTATAACGTGCGGAGAAATTTTACATTTCGCTCACCCTTGTGTTCATTTTTATTCGAAACTAAGTTTTTGCACTACTATAAGGAAATTATTCAAACCAGAGTGGTGCAATTTGTACAGAGCGTGAACCAGGACACTTTGCACGGGAGTACGTAAAAAAGTATTGTATTCTCATTTTTCTAAAATAAAAGAGACCTTAAAATGTTCCAGACGGTTAAAATTTTGACGCCAGAAAAAGGACACGCTGACCCTGAGGAACTGCGACTGCAGCCAGGAAGGTTGACATGAGATCACAAAAACACGTTTTTTTTCGGAATGAGCAGAAAGCCTTACAAGCTGTACAAGAAACGTTTCGGAATACAGTACCTAGGACAACGTACAAGGAATTTCAATATATATACAAAATTTTTTGAAAGAATATTTAGTTTAACTTTTACCGAAGGGTTGAAATTCTGCCGCCTAAGATAGGTTTCGCTGACGCGAAGATGTGTGGATATTATGGGGGAAAAGTAATTTAAAAATACCAATAAAAAGAGAATCAACTTAAATTTTATTTTAAAATATACTATTCTTTGTCAATACGCGAGCAATAACAGAGTAAGAAAAAGAAATTGACAACTTATGGTTTTCACTCACATTCGTGATCATGGCTATCTTCAAATTACGTGTTTGCATTATTTTAAGTAAACTATTCCAACCAGAAAAGTGCAATTCCTACACGAGTTGTACCTGGATATTGTGCATTCTAGTACTATGATAAGAATACTATTATAGTATCTCCACTTTTCTAAAACAATAAAGACTCTAAATTGTTGTAGAAAGTTGAAAATTTGACGGCAAACAGAGCCCACGCTTAACGTCAAGACCTGCGAACACCGCCGGTGAGAGTAGATGAGAATTTGAAATTTTTTTTTTCTTTCTGTTTCTTTCTATCTTTTTTTCTTTTTTTGTACTACCGAAAGAAAATCAGTGAAACTAGAGAGGGGAAATCTCTACCGAGAATGTACGGAAACATTTTTCATCGAAGTAGGTGGAAAAAATCATCGCAAAAGGAAAAAAAGCTCACGGTTTCCGCCAAAATGCTCACACTTGCCGTCAAAATGCTCATAGTTGCCGACAATTCGTTCATAATTGCAGAGATAGTGCTCACAGTTGCCGTCAGATGGTTCACAGTAGCGGTCAAAATCCTCACACTTGCCGTCAAAACGCTTATAGTTGCCGACTTTTCGTTCATAATTGCGGACTAAAGTCTCATAGTTGCCAAAATAATGGTACATGGTTGCCGTCAATATGCCCAAAGTAGAACACGTATCTCCCATGGAAAACTTTAACCGCTTATCACCAAGAGAGTTCAAAATCCAGCCTAAAGTTGAAATTGAACGCTGTCAGCGGAATCAAAACCTGGAGGATTTATTTATTTATTTATTTATTTATTTATTTATTTTTACAAGGGAGCGTTCCATGGAATTTCTTAATATGAAATAAACTGAATATTCGTGTGAACGAGCATGAAAATTAGGACCTCTTTCATGCGTGTAGTTAAGGGATGAGGTAAGTGACTGATTACAGATATGTTGGAATGTGAATGTCGATGAACCGAATAACATATCGTTGTTAATTCACAGATAGAATTGAGACATGATATATCTTTTCAAACGTACGTATTTTGTGAGCAGCAGTGCAAATTAGAGTTGGCACCAAGTTAAACGTGTACTGAAGTACTTTCGTGGAAGGTGCAAGCAAGTAGCAGTGCTTACAGCGGCAGATGTAACTTAAAATAAGAGGGGGAAATGGTTTAAGAAACCACAATGCAAAATTTACTCGCCAATATAAATTTTTGCTTCAATGACTAAACAATCGTAGAGTAAGAAAGCATGTTACAACAACTTAACATATTGCTCACATTTGTGATCACGGTTATTTCATTTTTTTTTCTTTCTTTTTTAACTTGTTGCTAGAATAATGAATTATATTTATAGAAGGTGTACCTAAATGGAAGTACGTATAGAATGCGTTTGCCTTTAAGTGTTCAATTTTGCAGAAAGAGAAGCCACTTTAAGGTGAACCAGAAAGTCTAAAATTTGACGGCGAGATGAGGCCTCGCTCACCGTCAGCTGCAGTGTACACAGTCAGCAACGGTACGTGAGAATGCCAAATCAGGTTTATTCTCCATTGCAAAGAAACCGTGGAGACAACAAATGTTGAAGTTGTATTGAAAACGTGACTACACGCGGTACATGGTACAACGTACGAGGAATTTGTATATATATTCAATTCTAAGAAAGAAAATTCAGTTTATCTTTTACCGGAGGGTTGAAATTTTGTCTGCGAAGACAGGTTTTGCTGTCCTCAAAGATGTGCGGACATTGTGAGGGAAAATGAAAAGAAGAAAAATAGTGATAAAAAGAAAAACAACATAAATTTTATTTCACCATATACTTTTCTGTTTCAATGGGCGAGCTATAATAGAGTAAGAAAGTTAATAAGAAAAATTATACATTTCGCTCACACTTGTGGTCATTTTTATTCCAAATTAAGTTTTTGCACTATTTCAAGAAAACTATTCATACCAGATTATTGCAATTTCTGCAAGACGTGAACCTACATACTTTACACGGAAGTTCGTAAAAAGAATTGTTGTATCGCCATCTTTATAAAAAAAACTTTAAAATGTTACTTAAGGTTGAACACTTGACGTCAGAAAGAGGCCACGCTGACCCTCGAAAGCTGCGAACGCAGCCGGCAGGTGTAGAGGAGAACAAAAAATCATGTTCTTTCTCAATTGTAAAGAGACTGTAGAAGTTAGAATAGTGAAAGTTCTTCACAAGACGTACTTAAACACAGTACATGCGACAACGTACTATCTGACAGGAAAGTAAATGTACACCTATTCTTCGAGTCTGGCATTCCTCGAGAAAGCCAGAAACCGCTGTTAAACTTAGAAAAAAAGAGTAAAAATTGTCGAAGTGGGAACATAAAACACAAATACAACAAATACGCCGACAACTAAACCTTCACCACGTCATGATCTTGCTGTAGTGGTTAAGGTGCTTACAAATGCAACGAACGCCAGTTCGAATCCCCGTCAAGGACGTTTTTTTTAAAAAAAAGTTAATAATACATGCAGCTCATGAGAGATGGTAAAAGAGGTCGTATTTAGTTTTTCGTAGCAATTATTATTGTTAATGTTTAGTACTCATAATACTTTTTGTCTTTGCGTATTGCTTTTATTCTTGTCTTCATTTCGAAAAAGAAGAATGTCCGAACAAATGCCATTAAATTCCTCATATTTTGAATGTAAACGCCATTTGCAATTAATAAAAAATAAAAATTGAAATTTCCGATGTAGCTTCAAAAAGTAAAAAGAAAAACATGGAAGTGGACCATACTCATGGTTATTAAAAATACAATTTCTACATGCATTACACCTCCCGACTACGTTTCTACGTTAGCAAGTAAGAGGCTTGTGTTTAGGTTAGGCTGGTCAATACGTTTTGCAAAGGGGCCCGGTTTAACTCTGACGCACCACAGGTGCGAGAAGGGAGAAGGGAGCAAAACACTTTTTCTCTCTCCCTCTGTGTGTCTATTTATCTGTCTATCTGTATATATATATATATATATATATATATATATATATAACGCTATTTGTGAATGCCATAACCACCCTAATTTTCCGCGGATTGAGACGAAACTTGGCACAAACATTAATTGTTGAAATATCTTGATGAGTTCGTTAACCAGAATAATCAGATGAAAATGTTCAAAATGGCGGCCCTTCAAACTCTTAAAAACTTCCAAGGGAACCAAATTTCCCCATAAATAGGTATTCAGAAAGTTTGAATAACTTTTCCTCTTTTACTGAAATATTTGTGTGCTATGGGTCAGGCTTTTTTTTTTGCAGGAGGGGTTTTTTTCTATCGGAGCAAGATGATTATTAGTGATGATATTTAATTACACATTGAAAGTGAAGTAACTTGTGAAATGTGTTATTTGAAAGAATAATATAATAAATGTACATTCTCCTAACACACAGAACTGTAAATAATGTATGTCGAGTTCTGGAGCGTGAATGGCGAGGAGTGTTATTTGATTTGCTTTTTAGTAACACATTGCATTGCAAATAAAGGTAGGCAACGTTAGTGGTAAGCCTAAGTAAAACAACAACAATAATAATAATAATAATAATAATAGGTGTTGCTTGTGGCAAAGCAATATCTTCCACAATTCTTCTTCAAATGTAATGAGTGTAACGCCATATCTCAATTACAAACAAAATATTAGCAAGTTATAACGAGAGAACGGGAAATTATACAGTGATGGGAGGAACGTTGGACAGTATGCACTCAAAGTACTCAGAAAAATAAGCGATTTCAATGCAAAATGAACGAAGAGTCATTGTCATGGGTAGTCATGTAGCCACGGCATAGCCCTCTTTAGGAAAAATGTTGATAACTTATATCGAGAGAATAGAAGGTGATAGTGGGATGGAATCAGCGTTGGACACCGTCGGCCCATAAGATACATCGAAAAAATAGGGGGAGGCGCCAGCCTGCCTTACTTATTTCCACATAATATAAAATTATATTGTCGAAATACACACACGAGTTAGCTACTAATATTTCATATTATTATTATTATTATTATCAACAGCGTCTTTTTATTAAGTGTGCATGTTTGACAGGAAGAAAAAGAGAAGATCCATCATTCGCAGAAAGACTAAGAATAGTCAGTTACTTTAACTGTGAACGACAGGGAAAAATACGAATAGAGTGACTACTTGTAGCGAAAATAAACAATACTTAATCTCAAATGGATAAAAAATCAAACCGAGATAAGTTCTGAAACACGTTCGGTGAGTCAGTTAAAAATGGACAAAGCACTGGCTTTTCGCGCCGTCCATGCGAGTTCGAATCTACTTATTGCTAATTTTACTTGCTTCACTCGTTTAACTTGCTTTTTCTAATAACTTATAACGACAGGGACACGAAAACAGAAACATCGAGGACAGTTAAAATCATAGATGTTCTCCCGCCGGGAATCGAACCCGCGACACCATACACCCAAGCCGCACGTGCTAGCCACTAGACCAGCGGGGAGGACATCGCTCACTCTTTGTGTCGTTAGGGATTACGACCACTGTATTGCTAGCTATCACTTCTGTGGGTTGTATACTATGATCACATGTTTCTTCTTTGGTGGAAGAGTTAAACCTACATTGTATGTAATACATGAGGTATTTAGACCTACATGCTCTTCATATAATGTAATAAAAGGGTCATGCTGGGAATAAGAAAAAGTACATTCCTTGGACAAAACGGAAACTATTGGCATCAGAAATATTTATCTACGAGGCATGCGCAGTACTATGTTTCAGAATAGTTTCTGTTTAGTTCAGTAAACGAAGAAAGGGGTATAAAAAAGCAAATATGTCGCGTCAACGAGATCGACCAGAGTTGACAGAGGCGGAGGTAGATGTGCAGTAATACAACAACTTGGTTAAATTGATAATTGGTTCTTTATTCTGTAGTAGATCGTGTCACAACTTTACGGGAGAGCAGAGAATGACTTACTAACGCTATCATAGAGTAAGCTTTAGTAACACGATCATATAGACACAAATGGATGCAACTCTGAGTACTACAACTTGGATTTAACGAAAGCCGTTTAGATATTCAGTGGTTTGCAGGGTTGTATAAGACACAAAAAGATAAGGCAGAATACAATTATTCATACCTCAGCTTCCAGTAGCTAGATACATGCAATTTCTGGTTAGATACTGAAACTGCTGTCGGATTTTAATACATGACGTATTGCAGGATACAAAACACTTTGCATTACTTGTTTGTTTGTAAACAGCTACTAGCTTAGTGTTCTGAAAGGTTGTGTATTAACCTAACGTAACCAGACTAAAAACGAATCGTTTACCGCTTAGCGATCGCGGTTCAATGGTCAAGCTGCTTGTGCGAATGCACGTTGTAATTTTTTTTACTTTAGGATTTTTTATGGCGATTGCTCAGCGATAACAGACGTTTTATTATATTCAGATATTTGAAAACTTATGTTTCAATACTTGAACTATCAAATCTTCAAGAATAATAACAGTAATAATAATAAACTAATAATAATTATTATTATCTCGTAGATTAAAAGCTAGGAACTAATTATCGCTCAGGTCATACCATTACAAGCAGAAACGTAACACTTGGAAAGAATATTTCGGTTTGGTTTAATTTTCATGACGAGAAGAGGAGTTTCTCATCTCGTTTCTAAAACAAATAAAATAACAGGACAATTAACATTTTACATTCAAGACGGGTCAAGGATAATTCAAAATTTTCGTCTATCTTTGGAGATGAGAATCTAGACGAGACAAAAATATTGTAAACATTTCCCGTCTTGTCTCGATTCTCCAAATAGTGTATGTCCATTCTTTAAGTAACAATTGCTCTGTAGACTGAATCTCATAGGCTATTTCGTTACATTGTAGTTCAGAGCTCATTGAATTATGCTCTGTGTAGGTATTTTTGTAGCATGGCTTTTATATTTACCTCTGCATATACTACAAATTAGTTTATTATATGCCTTACTGTTGCGTGATATTCAGTTATATTTATTACAGTTATTTTCCTTAAAACATACAGTAGAATACTTTCTACATAAATCTTCAATAGAACGCTCTAGTTAAAAATGTTGGTAGTTTCAGAGGTGTGTCTTGAAGGTACGGAACCCTTTCCCCGAAATCTCTACTTTTAAGTAAGTTTTGCCAAATTTCAGGGCAAGTTTAAAATTATTATTATTATTATATCAACACCGTGTATAATCTTTGAAAGATATACGGTTTGTATCTGAATAGTAAAAGCTAATTGACTGTCGATCTCGGTCGTCGAGAAGTCCTCAGGAGGGGAGGACATCGGTCACGTTCTGGGTTTGAGTTACGAAGGGGCAAGTAGTCGGGCTCGAGCCAAAAATTGTTAAACGTTATAGGCTTCAGCCAAACATGTTCAAAAAAGCTGGGACCTGGTTTATGTTTCTCAACGGCTCGAGTGGCTTGGCTTACAGCTCATTCCCTATCGAACCGAACCGAGAAGTGAGCCGAGCCAACAGCTAACCCAAGCGATCCGATTTGAGCCATCGTTTTAGTTGAGCTCAGTCGAAACGTGCCGATGGACTAGTTTCAACTTAGCTGGCTCGAACCGGTTCACATGAGCCGAGTAGGTGACACATCCCAACCGAGAAAGCTCGAACCATCGGCTCAATTGATCTGAGTCGATGGGTCGTTCCAACTGAGCCGTCTCGGGTCATCGGCTCATCCCAACTGAGCCGACTCGAGCTGTTCGCTCAGTTGATACGAGCCGAGCCGGTTGATATCACTACCCGAGTTAGTCTTCTGCTTGGGCTCAAGAATTTGACCGGCAGGCCTCAGCCTTGATTTTAAGAACTACAGTAGAAACTTATATTGGTGATTACGACATTTGAAACTCTCGTAATAATAATAAAAGAAACTCTTGTCTTCTCGTTACTTAGATGAGACGAGATACACTAAAATTGCCCCACGAGATGCACTAAAATTACGGGACGAGACGCACCCCTGTCGTGAGCAACACTAAAAGTATTCCACATTCCTTCTTCCATTTCTCATGGCTTTCGCTTTCCAGTCTAATCAGGCCATTATTTTAAAACGAGTTAAAACGAGCTGATCGAGCGAGCGAGCCATTATCAAACTTGAGTCAACTCGAAACTCGACCTCGAAAATAGCGACTTGGCTCGGAACTCAACTCCAGAAAATTACCTTTGACTCGACTCGAATTAAACTCGAGTCGAGTCCAATTTTGGCTCGACTCCTGCTCATCCCTATTCGTATTTGTATTTTATGTTTCCATTTCAACAATTACTACTCTTTTTTCTCCGTTTAACTGCTGTTTCTGGATTTCTCTTTCGGTGTCGTCCTTTATTGACACCATGCACTATTCTTATTCCCAGCTTGTGACCCGCTTCAATGTCTTATTCAGTTTACGCTTTTCTCCTTACCTTGACTACACATTTGATTGATTTAATTCTCACTTTCCGCGCAGGACCGATGAAGGAATTATTATTATTATTATTATTATACTATTGAACTTGCACGGCGAAATTACTATATAATACGATATCATTTCTGTAATTTTACTCCATTGTATGTTATTTAGTTTATTAATGGGCACTAAAATGTCTCCAGATCAACGAATAAATTAACTACGGCATGCATTTTGGTGGAAATATCATTACATGAACATGTTTGTAACGAACCAATTCAGTCGATGACCTAAGCCAGCTTAGTTGGAACGAACCATCAACTCAGCTGAATTGAGCCGATGGCTCGAGCTTTCTCGGTTGGGATGTGTCACCTACTAGGCTCATGAGAACCGGTTCGAGTCGGCTAAATTGTAACTAGTCCATCGGAACGTTTCGACTCAGCTCAACTAACCCGATGGCTCAACTCGGCTCGCTTGGGTTAGCTGTTGGCTCGGCTCACTTCTCGGTTCGGTTCGATAGTGAATGAGCTGTAAGCCGAGCCACTCGAGCCGTTGAGATGCCTAAACCAGGTCCCAGCTGTTTTGAACATGTTTGGCTGAAGCCTATAACTTTTAACAATTTTTGGCTCGAGCCCGACTACTTGCAACTTCGGAACTCAAACCCAGAACGTGACCGATGTCCTTTCCTCCTGAAGACTTCTCGACGACCGAGAACGACAGTCAATTAGCTTTAACTATTCAGATACAAACCGTATATCTTTTAAGATTATACACGGTGTTGATAAAATAATAATAATAATAAAAATTTTAAACTTGCCCTGAAATTTGGCAAAACTTACTTAAAAGTAGAGATTTCGGGGAAAGGGTTCCGTACCATCAAGACACACCTCTGAAACTACCAACATTTTAAACTAGAAGATTCCATTGAAGTTTCATGTAGAAAGTATTCTACTGTATGTTTTAAGGAAAATAACTGTAATAAATATAACTGAATATCACGCAACAGTAAGGCATATAATAAACTAATTTTTAGGATATGCATAGGTAAATATAAAAGCTTTGCTACAAAAATATCTACACAGAGCATAATTCAATGAGCTCTGAAATACAATGTAACGAAATAGCCTATGAGATTCAGTCTACAGAGCAATTGTTACTTAAAGAATGGACATACACTATTTGGAGAATCGAGACAAGACGGGAAATGTTTACGATACTTTTCGTCTCATCTCGATTCTCGTCTCCAAAGAGAGACGAAAATTTTTAGTTAGCCTTGACCTATCTCGAATTTAAAATATTAATTCTCATTTTATTTTGTTTGTTTTAGAAACAAGATGAGAAATTCCTCTTCTCGTGAGCAACATTTAACCAAACCGAAATATTCTTTCCAAATGTCACGTTTCTGCTTGTAATGGTATGACCTGAGCGATAATTATCTTCTAACCTTTAATCTTCTACGAGATAATAATAATTATTATTAGTTTATTATTATTCCTGAAGAGTTGATAGTTCAAGTATTGAAACATCCGAGTATTCAAATATCTGAATATAATAAAACGTATGTTATCGCTGAGCAATCGCCATAAAAAATTCTAAAGTAAAAAAAATAAATTACAACGTGCATTCGCACAAGCACCTTGACCACTGAACCGCGATCGCTACGCGGTAAACGATTCGTCTTTAGTCTGTCGCTTGCAAACTTGTATGTTACATTTTCTCGAATCAAAATGTCTTTCGTATTTCTTTTATGAAGTCGGCAAAGTTTACATTAGTAACTTGAGTTGTTCTTAAACCGTTGGTTCACAAGTTTGTTTTTCTCCACACGAAACTACAAATATGACAGATTGAATTCTCATACCCTCTATTTCTTTCAAAGCAGTCGCCATTACCTGCTCAAAGACTTATTTCCGCCACGATTCATATTAACCAAAATAAATTCACTTTTCGGAAGCGGAACTTTCACTTTCCGGATTTCGGAAAATTATGAAATTCAGTTAAACTCCCTAATTCAGAAGAATTCAGGAACTAAGGAAGAATCCGGAATTTAGAAAATCCCGGAGTTCAGAGAAACTCCGAATTTCGAAAAAATCCGAATTGTTCCGAATTCCGGAATGTTAACGAAATCAGAAATTTATAAATTCTGGATTTTTCCGAATTCCGGAATTATTTCAAAATCGGAATTTTCGAATTCTGGAACTTGTCCGGTGTTACTTTCGGGAGTTCGGAAAGTAATAATTCCGGAATTGACTATCCCTAGTTTATACACAACCTTTCAGAACACTAAACTAGTAGCTGTCTACAAACAAACAAGTAATGCAAATCGTTTTGTATCCTGCAATACGTCATGTATTGAAATTCGACAGCAGTTTCAGTATCTAACCAGAAATTGCATGTATCTAGCTACAGGAAGCTGAAGTATGAATAATTGTTTTGTGTCTTATCTTTTTGTGTCTTATACAACCCTGCAAACCACTGAATATCTAAACGGCTTTCGTTAAATCCAAGTTGTAGTACTTACAGTTTTATTTATTTGTGTCTATATTATCGTGTTACTAAAGCTTACTATATGATAGCGTTAGTAAGTCATTTTCTGCTTTCCCGTAAAGTTGTGACACGATCTACTACAGAATAAAGAACCAATTATCAATTTAACCAAGTTGTTGTATTACTACGCATCTGCTTTCGCCTCTGTCAACTCTGGTCGATCTCGTTGACGTGACATATTTGCTTTTTATAACCCTTTCTTCGTTTACTGAACTAAACAGTAACTATTTTGAAATATACTACTGTCCATGCCTCGTAGATAAATATTTCTGATGCCAATAGTTTCCGTTTTGTCCAAGGAATGTTCTTTTTCTTATTCCCAGCATGACCCTTTTATTACATTATATGAAGAGCATGTAGGTCTAAATACCTCATGTATTACACAGAATGTATGTTTAACTCTTCCAGCGAAGAAGAAACATGTGATCATAGTATACAACCCACAGAAGTGATAGCTGGCAATACAGTGGTCGTAATCCCTAACGACACAAAGAGTGAGCGATGTCCTCCCCGCTGGTCTAGTGGCTAGCACGTGCGGCTTTGGTGTATGGTGTCCCGGGTTCGATTCCCGGCGGGAGAGCATCTATGATTTTAACTGTCCTCGATGTTTCTGTTTTCGTGTCCCTGTCGTTATAAGTTGTTAGAAAAAGCAAGTTAAACGAGTGAAGCAAGTAAAATTAGCAATAAGTAAGTTCTGAAACACGTTCGTTGAGTCAGTTAAAAAAATGGACAAAGCAATGGCTTTTCGCGCCGTCCATGCGAGTTCGAATCTATCTCGGTTTGATTTTTTATCCATTTGAGATTAAGTATTGTGTATTTTCGCTACAAGTAGTCACTCTTTTCGTATTTTTCGCCTTCGTTCACAGTTAAAGTAACTGAGTATTCTTATTGTTTCTGCGAATGATGAATCTTCTCTTTGCTTTCATGTCAAACATGTTCACGTAATGAAAAGACACTTTCAACAATAATAATAATAATAATAATAATAATAATATGAAATATTAGTAGCTAACTCGTGTGTGTATTTCGACAATATAATTTTATATTATTATGTGGAAATAATTAAGGCAGGCTGGCGCCCCCCCCCCTATTTTTTTCGATGCACCTTATGGGCCGACGGTGTCCAACGTTGGTCCCATCTCAGTATCACCTTCTATTCTCTCGATATAAGTTATCAACATTTTTCCTAAAGAGGGCTCTGCCGTGACTCCATGACTACCCATGATAATGACTCTTCTTTCATTTTGCATTGAAGTCGCTTATTTTTCTGAGTACTATGAGTGCATACTGTCCAACGTTCCTCCCATCACTCTATAATTTTCCGTTCTCTCGTTATAAATTGCTAATATTTTGTTTGTAATTGAGATATGGCGTTACAATCATTACGTTTGAAGAAGAATTGAGGAAGATATTGCTTTGCCACAAACAACATCTATTATTATTATTATTATTATTATTATTATTGTTGTTGTTGTTGTTGTTGTTTTACTTAAGCCTACCACTAATGTTGCATACCTTTATTTACAATGCAATGTGTTACTAAAAAGCAAATCAAATAACTCTCCTCGCCATTCACGCTCCAGAACTCGAAATACATTATTTACAGTTCTCTGTGTTAGGAGAATGCACATTTATTATATTATTCTTTCAAATAACACGTTTCACAAATTACTTCACTTTCAGTGTGTAATTTCATATTATCACTAACAATCATCTTGTTCCGATACGAAAATAACCCCTTCCTGCAAAAAAGAAAAAAAAAGAAAAAAGCCTGACCGTAGCGAAAGGGCGTGAACCTTCTTTAGGCGATTAATCGGGTCTAATATTTCAAGGAAAAGTTATTCAAATTTTCTGAATACCTATTTATGAGCAAAAGTTGGTTCTAGGGATCCGGACGAGACAAGATTTGAGTCTGTCTCGTCTCGAAAATGTGCTGTAAAAGTGATGTCTCAACTCGAAAAAAGTATATTTTCTATTGGAAGAGCTGCCTCGACTCGACTCGAGCGCATCCCTATTTGGTTCCCTTGGAAGTTTTTAAGAGTTTGAAGGGCCGCCATTTTGAACATTTCCATCTGATTATTTTTGTTAACGAACTCATCAAGATATTTCAACAGTTAATGTTTGTGCCAAGTTTCGATTCTGTTGTGCCAAGTTCAATTTTTATTCTTTATTAATTGCAAATGGCGTTTACATTCAAAATATGAGGAATTTTGGTGGCATTTGTTCGGATGTTGTTCTCTTTTGAAATGAAGAAAAGATTAGAAGCAATACGCAAAGACAAAAATATTATCAGCACTAAACATTAACAATTATAATTGCTACGAAAAACTAAATACGACCTCTTTTACCATCTCTCATGAGCTGCATGTATTATTAACATTTTTTAAAAAAACGCCCTTGACGGGGATACGAACTGGCGTCCGTTGCATTTGAAAGCACCTTAACCACTACACCAAGATCATGGCGTGGTGAATGTTTAGTTGTCGGCGTATTTGTTGTTTTTTTATGTTTTATGTTCCCACTTCGACAATTTTTACTATTTTTTCTAAGATTAACAGCTGTCTCTGGCTTTCTCTTTCGGTGTCGTCCTTTATTTATACTATGCACTATTCGTATTCACAGTTTGTGCCCCTCTGCAATGTCTTATTCAGATTAAACTTTTTTTCTCCCCCTCAGTAAACATTTGATTGATTTAATTCTCATGATCTCCACGGATGGAGCGCAGGAATGCCAGACTTGAAAAACCGGTGTACATTTACTTTCCTGACAGATGATACAAACAATATTTATATACAAATAAATAACTGAGAAAATTGAGTTTCTCTTTTACCGGAGGGTTAAAATTTTGACGGCGAAGACAGGTTTTGATTGCCGCAAAGATGTGTGGATACTGTGGTGGAAGGTTAGAGGAGGAAAAATATTGATAAAAAGGAAAACAACATAAAATTTATTTAACTGTATACTATTCTGCGTCAATCGGTGAACTATAAGAGAGTGAGAAAGTAAATTAGAATACTATTACATTTCGCTCACCCTTGTGGTCAAGCTTGTTTGAAATTACGTTTCTACACTATTTTTGGAAAATTATTCAAACCAGAATAGTGCAATTTGCACAGAAAGTGTATGAAAATACTGTGCATGGGAGTTGATATAAAGAATTGTAGTACCTCCATTTTTGTGAAGAAAAATAAACTTCAAATTGATCCAGAAGGTTGAAAATTTCACTGCAAGCACAGAGCACTCTGGCTGTCAAGGGCTTTGAACGCTACCTGCAAGGATGGATGAGAAATTGAAATAATTTTTTTCCCACTACGGATAGAGAAACCAATAAAACTAGAATAGAAAAATTTCTACACGGAATGTATGCAAACACAGTATATCGGAGTAGGTTATTAGGATTTTTTATATTCAGATTTACAATAATAATAATAATCATAATAATAATAATAATAATAAATAAAAATGAAAAAGTTATTACAGTTTAAAATGTAGCGGAGGGTTGAAAATTTTCCTGCTAGAACGAGGTTTATTCGCCATGAAGATGTGTGGGTATGCAGCGTAAAAATAAGACAACCGTTAGAGTAGAGTGGGGGGAGAGATAAACATAGAAATAATGAAAAGAAATCACTAATATCCATTCCAGCTTCAATTAATGAACAATGATGTAGGGAGAGAGCAAACAACAACACTGTTGTTTATTCCTTCACTTTCGGAATGACGGTCATCCCAGATTCTGTTTTTCCACTATCTTGACGAAAGAATTGAGTATAGATTAGTGACATTACCAGCCTACCTGTACCTAAACACTGTATATTCGAATAAGTATAATATTAGTACTTTCATATTTGCGCAGACAAGGCTCATAGTTGCCGTCAACATACTCACAGCTGCAGTTAAAATTCTCACACGTGCCGTCAAAATGCTCACACTTGCCGTCAGAATGCTCACACTTGCCGTCACAATTTAAAAGGTTTAAAAATGCGGTAAGAAGTAAAGCAACATAAATGTCACTTAACCAGATACTATTCTGTGCCAATGGGTGAGCAATAACAGAGTAAGAAAGTAAATTGGAAAACTTTTACATTTCGCTCACACTTGTGGTCATGGTTATTCTAAATTACGTTCTCGCACTATTTTATGAAATTATTCAAACCAGAATAGTGCAATTTCTACATGAGGTGTACCATGATCCCAGCATATCTGTGGGACGTAAATCTTGAAGATTTCATTTAATTTCATTTTTAATAATAATAATAATAATAATAATAATAATAATAATAAATATGTGCAAGAAAGTTGAAATTTGGCTTAATACGGGAGGCAAACCACCCAGGCTGTTTGCCGGAATAAAACTCGGATTCCTAACGCCAGAAGCGCATATATTAACGGCTTAGCCACCAGGTGGCTGATACAGAAATAAAGCAAATTCTAATATTTTTACTTTTCGCTAACGTTTGAAATTGTTGTTATTGCAAATCACGTTCTTAACAAAACTGTTCTAACTACAAAAGTGAAATTTCAACCCAAACAATGGCAAAGCACTATGTAAAGATATATATATATATATATATATATATATATATATATATATAGATAGATAGATAGATAGATAGATAGATAGATAGATAGATAGATAGATAGATAGATAGATAGATATAAATTCATCCATGTTTTTCTCACAAACCCAAACGCCTCCCTTCCCTCAAAGAAAAGATAGTTTATTGCATCTCTTTGGTCCGGTGCATAATCGTGGCAGATAGGTTCTAATTTCAAGGGACGTCGTGCACACTATAGCAACAGCAAAGTATATGGGAAGGAACGGCAGAATTCCGATAAAACGCGGTGTTGGCGTGTGCCACCTCGGTAGTGAAAGAAGAATCTCTTTCTGTGAACACGAATTTTTCTCAACGAGATTAAATAAATAAATAATTTAATAAAAATTGAATACTTCTAAGGGAAGAACACAGCAAATGAATGAATAGGTAGGTAAAAATTCCAAATTGAAATACAGGGCTCTGAAGTTCAAAATAAATAAACCATTATCATACCTAAAAATATGTGGTAAAAATTAAAAAGAAAACGTTGTGATAAGACCTTTGTTGCACTCTCACGAGAAGATACACACACCGTCTGGAAATTAGAGTCGATAGAAAGCACACAACTGTCAGCTAAAACAACCAAATTTAAAACGAAATCACCACATAAGTGTAAGCTAATGAAGTTCAACAAAAGAAAGCATACGGTAAATTGTGGCGGTGATGGAGGGCGCAGTTACCGTCATTTAAACCAGTCCGTACACCCTTAAGTTTAACGGGAACCAGATGGTAAGCCATGTCGGTGATGGCTGAATTCGTTGCCGTCAAATAAAGGAGCCCCTGCTTATAATGAGACAAATGTACTATTTCTGGGAACGGACACATTATATGGAGGTGTATGCCAGGTGTACTTGTCGGTGATAGTAAGACTACTGTGGTATCTGGTGTCACGGAGGTAGTACGGACTGGAGTAGGGATTTGACGGACGAGGTCGCCCTGTCTAAAGTAGGTTCCCTTTAAAGATCTCGCCCACATTTGCTGCGAGGTTTTTCCATCTCTTGTAAGACCGCTCACCCGCAAAACGCGCGGGTGAGACACGAGTCAGACACGTGCGTGTGACTGTAATGATCAAAAGAATGGCACTAAAAAGCGGCCGGAGAGGGGGAGATGGTCCCCCTTACTAACCCTTTTATATATGGGAAAAGAGTCAAGTAAAGATGGGCAAGTGTGAGCGAGTGCAAAAAAAAATAAAAGTCGGCAATTATGAGCAAAATGTCGGAAATTATGAGCGAGAAAATAAAAAAGTACACCACCTGAGGTGGCGTAGATACCCCGGAGGTCTCGTCTAACCGACAAGACGAATCTTCCAAGTAAGGGCTAAGTCTCAACAGATCGCAGCGTGGCAACTGCTCTACCGTTCACAATACCCCGCCAGGTATCTAAGTCGTTTACGGACGATTCGACGTCCCAACCTTGAACATCTCCTTGGTGTAACTCTCGACAGAGATTCTAAGAATCAATATCGTCCTTACAATACATCTGCCGCAAACCATGGGTCATGTAAAGTAGGACGAGCCTACCCCTACGCTTCGCATAGTAAATACACTTTCAAATGAGGGACCCCAGATACCGTTGCTTTGCCTAGATCGGATTCTATCTTAGAGGCGTTCAGGTATAATCCAGCGGATGGTAGCGTCACCCCACCGGCCGCTCGACCGAGTGTATGAACCAATTGTCCGAACCTGTGGTTTCTCTCGTACTGAGCAGGATTACTATGGCAACGATCGCGCATCAGTAGGGTAGAACTAACCTGTCTCACGATGGTCTAAACCCAGCTCACGTTTCCTCTTAGTGGGTGAACAATCCAACGCTTGGCGAATTCTGCTTCGCAGTGATAGAAAGAGCCGACATCGAAGAATCAAAAAGCGACGTCGCTATGAACGCTTGGCCGCCACAAGCCAGTAATCCCCGTGGTAACTTTTCTGACACCTCTTGCTGGAAACTCTCCAAGCCAAAAGGATCGATAGGCCGTGGCTTCTTAGTCCCTATGCTTACTGAACATCGGGATCTAGCCAGCTTTTGCCCTTTCGCTCTACGCGAGGTTTCTGTCCTCGCTGAGCTGGCCTTAGGACACCTGCGTTATTCTTTGACAGATGTAGCGCCGCAGTCAAACTCCCCGCTCGATAGTGTCCTCGGATCGGATCGTCCGAGAACAAACTTGCCAGACTTGGTTCAAGAATACCGTACGCCGAACACGAAGAACGACACACGCGCTCCGCCTCACCAATTAAGTAAGAAAACGATGAAAGTAATGGTATTTCACCGGCGACCCCGTAAAGAGTCTCCCACTTATGCTACACCTCTCATGTCTCCTTACAGTATCAGACTAGAGTCAAGCTCAACAGGGTCTTCTTTCCCCGCTAATTTTTCCAAGCCCGTTCCCTTGGCTGTGGTTTCGCTAGATAGTAGATAGGGACAGTGGGAATCTCGTTAATCCATTCATGCGCGTCACTAATTAGATGACGAGGTATTTGGCTATTAAAAGGTCCTACCTGTTCTCTCTAAAATGAGGTACCTATTCATCGTCTTAAAATTCCCTAACTTAAAGCTAGGTGATAAAATCTAAATAAACTAAATAAGAAACATAAAACACCCAAGCTAACCCCCTTCTAAAATCCCCCCCAAATGCCACGCCATCTCCTAACTACACCTAACTTTATTACAACCTAATATTCAAAAAAATATACAGCAAAATAGAAACATAATACATGAAAATTACAATCGATCAAAGATTACAAACAAACGTACATAAATATAACCAATAAAGAATACAATAAAAGAGTAAGAAACACATTAAAAGTACACGTATGATAAACTTAAAGATCTACGTACACGTTATATTTTGGACTCTTCGGGATGTTCGGTTGTTGGATCAAAGGGATCTTGTCGTTAGATAGGCTTGTTATTGCTGGGATGCCAGGGGGTCATTCTAGCTCTAAAGGTTTGGGTTTCTTGCGTGGGTTTTAAGTTAGGTTTAACCTGCTGTTTCATTATTTGTTGTCGACTTTGTATATCATTCATATTTTAATAACTACACCCACGCTCTATATAACTGAATCCTCCCGTTTCGCCGGCTACGCCGTTTCCAACGCGCGCCACGAGGAGGCAGGGAGGTCGAATGGATTAACAAGATTTTACCTATAATCCAGATGAGCGTTCACAATTTCTATGCTAGATCTAAGACACACTAAGGACATAGTCCTGAGCTCGCTATTCCCTACCATTTCTATCTCTGCCAACGATTTTATTGTAAAACTAGAAACCGCCCCCCGCGGACCTAAAACCACCGGTAACACTTTAAAACCCTTACTATCTCTGAAGGCTGTTTTCATACAGCTATACTTATCCACTTTCTCCCTGGCAACGAGCTCAAGGTTATGTCCATCCTCATAATTGACCGTGACATCGAGAACGAACCGATTCCGCTCGGTCTCGATGACAAGGTCAGGCTTCAGCCATTCACCATTCACCCGAAAGGCCTTCTCCCTATATATCCTAAAGCCTTTCTTCTGGCAAAAAGCCTGGATAAGCTCAACGACCTCGTTGTGTCGGTGCACCCGCCGAGGCTTGTGCAGGAAACACTCCCCGATCACATGGCCAGCCGTTTCAACCTTCATACGACAACCCCTGCATTGGATGTCTACATCCTTAGTGGCTCGAGCCAAAACTGCCCGAACCCCCACGATTTGAACGCAGCTGGAGAGCGTCAATGAAACGTCCATCCGTAATCAAGGAGTCATCAAGGAGAAAGGAATTAGAAACAGCTGACCGACGAAAATACCGCGCACCCTTACCTTGTGACTCCAGGTCGGCCCACCGAACGCATTTCTCCTCCCTCTCCCTCTGCGCAGCCTTTTCCATCTTTTCAATGGACATTTGGCCAAAGATCTTTTTCTTGTTAGCAAACTCCTCTATTTTAGCAGGAAGTCCTGCATTTAAAGTCACATGGCCTACTACTTCATCTTTGCCTCCTAAGAAACTTAACCAATTCCTGACTGTCCCGTAGGTAACAATCCGTTCCACCCGTGGAATCGCTAGGCCCCCGTCCTTCTTCTTAGCGTACAGGAGACAGTCGGTTGTAGATGCAGGTAAATGAAGAGTTTGCTTTACAAAATTTCGAATTTCCTGATCAAATGATCTTAAGGCAGTAATGCCTATCTCTGCCACCGTCCATTGGTAGTATAATCGAGGGAGGAGGTATTGTCTTAGCAGAACAAGCTTCTGCCTTGGCTTTAAACGAACTCTACTTAGCCTCCGCAGAAGGAGAGACAGGTATCCTGCGTCGTAATAAGAAGAGCGCCCGCTATTGATCGTGAACAAACAACCTAGGTATTTAAGCCGTTGCACACGAGGCATTTGGCTACGTTTTTTTTACACCCGCCTATACCGTCATGGGATGTATAGGAGACATCCCATGGGTCTATGGTTACCATCCAAAGGTGGAATCGGGATGGGACGGTAGACGAAGTGAGGGCCCGCTTATCCCACCCGGACACGTCGAATTGACCACCCAGAAGATATCGTCATAGTCATGAAGCTTTTGAATATCTAATAAGATCCACGTAGCGCGAGGGTGTTGATACGCTGAAGAGTAGCAGGTCGCACGAGAACGGCCAGCTCGCTGGAGCGCGAGCCGACCATATTCCCCTCCACGAGACAGTGCAAGTTGTCACCCGGGGCCAGTGTCCTGAAAGGTCTCTTACGTACTCCTGAACCTGTGGGTTGCAGGAGTATTTGAGACGTTTAAGATGATGGGGAGCATCCAGGCCAGTGGCTCCGGAGACAACCTGCACGTCGATAATTGTCGCTTTTTACGGAGTGTAAGCGACTATGTCAGGCTTTCTAAGACCCCTTGAGGTTGGAATACAGAGCTCCCGAACCACCGTCCATCCCTGCTCAACAAGATCCTCACACAATGCGCCACAGATGACGTCGTGGCGTCCGATCCGAATTCCGTGAGTCCTTCCACAGTTCTGAATGATATGGGCGGCTGTCTCACTGACTCCACAGCTGGCCCGGCAGTCAGTGGACATCCCATATCTCCGAGACCCACGCGAAGTTCGAACCCTACTAGGCAAACAGTTGACTCTTGTGTGAAGAATGTATACATAGTCCTTGCCGGAAAGGCTTAGTGCACCACCATTTAGGGTGAGGCAGGCAGATGACGCGCCAGCCCGAGCACACTCACGGAGCTCATATCCATCGACAGAACTATGTAGCTTAAGAGCCATCTGTTTCCTAATCGTGCGAGTATCACTCACGCCCTGGCCGATAGCCTCAACTCGGCCACGTGCTCACTTCACCTCCCGCTGGATGGAAGGAGAGAGAAAAGCAGCACGGAATACTTCGAGCTGTGAGCTTTCGAGCTTGCTCAACCGCCTAACTTTCAGCACGGGGATGGTTAACCTCAAAGAGGGGATACCAAGTCCACCCTCTCTTAACGGTGCATGGTAGAAGGCCTTGGAGACGAAGCCATCGGCGCACCACAGCACGCACTTGTCGATCAGGTGCTTCTAGGCGGCCTGTCGCTGTACGACCCAACACCAGTGCCTGATAAAACCTGGGCAACAGGTATTGGATCAGCAACAGGATACGCTGCTGCGGTTTCAGTGGCGCTTTCCTAAGACGTTCAAGATGAAGCGCCAAAGAAGTCTTGGTCGTCTGTCGTCCCATAGATGTGAAATATACTCCCAAATAACGCCAGTGGGAGATAACTCCAGTCTGGGGAAGAGGGTCGGATCCCACGCGAAACCGTGGCTCCGTCATGATCTTCATCATCTTCCCCTTTCCGTCTGGCATCATTGAGAGTACGGAGCTCTTCTTTAGGTTGAACTCAAGGCCATTCTTCCGTAGCACCTCCACTGCAGTGTCGAGCAGTATCTGCATGCCTGGTGCAGTAGATGACATTAGCACCAGGTCGTCTGCAAAGGCTAGGGAGTTCACCCTTGCAGATGCGTCGAAATCAAAACCGACCTCGGATGGTAAGTCACGCAGAACACTGTCGATCACTAGATTGAATAGCAGTGGAGAGAGGGGTCACCCTGTCGAACACCTCGATTGACCAGCACAGTTTCAGAGGCCTCCCCAAGCTCCAAGATGGTCTCAGAGTCGGTGTATAGCGCATCAACGTAATCCACAAAAGGAAGTGGAGCGCCAATGCGTTCGATAGCGGCAAGGATAGCATACGTCGACACAGAGTCAAAGGCCTTGGAAACGTCCAGTGTGGCAAGATGACAGTGCCGTAAACGCTGGTTCGCAGTAGAAATCACTGCGTCCAGGACTGATAAGTTCTCGAGGATGCCATCGACAGGCAAAAATGCCCGTAGCCGACTATTGAATACTGGGGCCTTAACTAGCCGGGTAGCTAGTATCTTGTGTCTGTAGTCGGACGGCGCCTAAGGACGCTCCGTCTTCGGAATGAAGACCGTCCGCGACAATCGCAGGTGATCCGGCAAAGCGGCAACCAAGAGGAACAGATTGTACAACTTAAGGCGGAGTCGGACTGGAATTTCTAACAGCTCATTCACAGTCAAACAGCAAGGTCCAGGGCCAGTACCACGACTAAGCCGAGCTCCAGTAACTTCCTCGCCAGTTACAGGAGCCCACAAGTGGCCTAGAAGGGGGTTTTGAGAAAGAACCGGCTCCTCAGGATAAGGACCCGATTCTTTCCCAAAGAGACCGCGCCAAAAAACCCTCATGCCGTCCGGAGATGGGCGCTTTGAGAGGTCTTCGGGGACGTCCAACACCTCCTTGGCGGCCAGGTGCCCTCGCTCTCGAAAGAGCTTCTGGACCCGGGCGTACTCCTGCCTACGTTGCTTCCTCTTGGGTAGGACCTGGTCAGACGAATCGTCACCGCAGCCAAAGTTCGACGGAGACCTGGGCGACCAAAAGTTGGCTTTCAAATATGAGGAAAGTCTAGGCAATAGTTCCTCATCGCCCAGGGCTGCCTCTATGATAGCATCGAGGCAGCGCTCCTGGTACTTCTCTACATCGGGCTGCTGCGCCTGGGTGGTCTGCCCAAGCAGCCCTCTCAACTTCCCCTTAACCACCTCCCTCCAGCCAAGAGAATCCCCCGTCGAACGGAGAACTGGATGTAGGCACCCTAATTGCCTGAAACAATCTCGGCCCCCGAAGGGACTGGAGATGGACTAGGTGCGGCACCAGAGCTCAGCTGGGAGCCCTTGATAGGTTCCTCCAAGACAGCGGGTAGACCTGTGAAATCAGGTACCTCTATCTGGAGGGGGGGGAGCTCCTCGCTCACCTGAGGACGGTCTTCATCAGGGGCTGTTGAGAGCATCTCGCGCATAAGCCTTTGATAGGCTTGTGATTAGCGATGATTCTTGATGGAATCAAACGAGCGGCCTGAGGTGACTTCTGCCAAGCCCTAATTAAGGAACCGGCATCCAGCCCGGATGAGGCGAACCTCCTCCCGAGGCATCAGCCTTTCCTCCTCAGGCGTCCATCTAGCTTTCAAGAGTACTTATTATTGTAGTTGAGGGGAAAGGGTACATATATGGAAATAATAATAATAATAATAATAATAATAATAATAATAACAAAAGTGACTGCCTTTGTGACTTCATCACGTTGAAACCAACGAACCGATCTTAATCAAATTATCAACATAGATGACGTTCAATCCTGGAATTTATACATACACACACACACACACATATATATATATATATATATATATATATATATATATATATATATATATATATATATATATATATATATATATTCTCACTTTGACGTTAAAACCTAGAGGGGAAAGGCGAGATTAATATATAAAAATAAAGAGAAGTTAACTCTTGAACCACTCACGGGGCCGCGCTAGCTCAGAGGTCGCCGGTGGGTGTAGCCGAGTGGTCTGAGGCGTAAGGCTGATGATCGCGAGGTGAAGCCCATTGGGGGGTCGAGTCCCTCTGTAGTAGCAAGGGTGGAATATTAACTGTCCTCGATATTTCTGTGTTTGTGTCCCTGTCATGTCTAGTAGCCTAGCACTGAAAAGTGGTTGCAGTAAAAAATAAGTCAAGAAGTTTAAAAAAGTGGTAGAGCGTTCACCTCTATTGCTTAAGGTCCCGGGTTCGATCCCAGACCCCGCCAAGTGAACTTTGTGGTGGACAAATACCGTGTGCGTGGGTTTCCTACCACTTTCTTCATTCCACCATTTCCATTCATTTCTCATCATCACCGTCTCCTTTAGCCTAACCGGCATAACTGTGGAACGTAAAACTCAAAGATTTCATTTCATTTCTTGAACCACCCAACAGATCTCGATCAAATTTCAGTGGTCGGCAAAATGAAACTTTTTTCGCACCTATGAACGAAAATAGGCGATTCCTATAGGTTTCTTGCTCCTGAGTTCGAATCCGTAACCCGTTTTTCTCCAGGACGTACCAATTTTCAGGGAGGACGGGGGTGTTTCAATATCCGCCCAAAGATGCTATTCTACACCCATAATTATTTGCACGTTATAATTTAAATATCAAGATAAATTATGCATATAAAATTGCATAAAAAGTTAAAGTTTAACACTTACGTGTCACTTGGTTTTCCTACTCTTCTTGTAATTACTACAGGGTGTCTCGCGTGTCACATTACAACAGAAGTTTGCCAACATATTCAAATTCCATTTACCACTGTAGCGCCTCTCCGTGGTAGCTATTTGCTGGTGAAACCTTTCCCCGTGTTCGTCAGAGACCTCCCCAAGCTGTACATTTCAGGGAAGAAGTCCAGGTGGCAATGCAGGAAGTGTAACTTTAGGAGCACATTACATCCCATGTTACGAAATGAAGTAATTAACTTGCCCACAATGTCTTTGTAATCAGGTGACACCTGATTCCGTAGAAAGTTACTGCATATTTCTCGAAAGACCTCCCAAGCCTCACTTTCCACTCCATTAAGCTTACAAGAAAGTGTAGTATCCTTAAAATCGTCTCTGATTTGAGGTCCCGTAAGAACACCTTCTTTCACCTTGTCCTCGCTGAGTCTTGCGAATAGTTTTCTGAGTTGATTAAATGCTTCGCCATCCCGGTTCAGGGCCTTGACGAAAACCTTCATGAGCCCTAACTTGATATGAAGGGGTGGTAAGAATATTTTCTTCGGACCCACAAGACGTTCATTAGCCACGTTCATCTTCCCTGGGACCAGTTGCTTCCTTGGCGGCCATTTTGTGATAGTGTACTGATCTTTGGCTCGACTGTCCCAATGGCACAAGAAGCAGCAGTGCTTTGTGTACCTTCCTTGTAAACCGGTGAGGATGGCAATAACCTTAAGGTCAGCGCATACAGACCATTGGAACTGTTCGTACTTGATCTTCTGCAATAGGTTTCGCATGTTCTCGTATGTTTCTTTCATACGTACAGCATGAGCAATAGGGATGGCTGGCTTTTTATTGGCATTGTGTAGTAACACTGCCTTGAGACTTATCCTAGAGGAATCTACGAATTGCCTCCAATCTTCAGTGCTGTAGTTCAACTTCAGTTGTCCCATAAGCGATGGAATGTCACTGCAATACACCAAATCACCATCCTTTGTAAAATTAGGAACTAGGCTCACCTCTCTTTTCCTATACATCGATATATTCACATCTTGGTTTAGTAGATTCCATTGTTGAAGTCGTGATGCAAGTAACAGGGCCGTACGTCTTGTGAATGTTTAAGTCTCTGATCAGATCATTCAGCTCTTCCTGACTTATCACATGTGGTTTATTAGTGTCAGGCACTGGAGCGTAATTGGGATCTGACTGTGTACTCGAAGATTGTGCAACATCCTCACAAGCAGCAGGTTCTTCATCGGATGAAACACTGCACAGGATGTATGAGTCTGGTGGTACGGGTACGGGCAGACAAACATTATGTTTCACAGGTCTCCTCGCGAAATCCAAGTTAGGATACTGTATTTTATGTTTCATGTTTTTTTGAAAAATCCTCTATATTAGTCAGGCAGAAGTAACAGTCTGAAACATGATTACGGGGCTCGCGCCAAACCATAGGTACGGCGAACTGCGCCGATTTATGTGTACCTTTTAATCATCCTGTGAGAGTACGCGCACACGAGTTACAACTTTGTTTCGGAGCCCAAACGCGATCCTGGTCGCCGATTTTACACCCGAAGTACAGATGGTATACTGTCTTCAGGAACGGTGACAATGACCTATTTTGTCCCTTGAAAATCACTTCCCCACATATGTAGCAGAATGAATCTGTCAAATTGTTGCAAGTTCTCGGCATGTTAGTTTAACACAAACGTCGATATTTCACGCATAAATATTTTTCACCTATGGTATACACAGACACAGCGTAACACCACCTTCTAACGCGAAGATCAACTCGAAACTGAAATATTTGTTTCACGCGACAACGTGGTGTATGTCTTGGCGCCTTTTTTCATCAATCTGTCTGTCGTCTAGACAAAAAAGAGCCGACGAATGATCACAAATTAATTACGAAACCTTTCTCCGCCAATAACGCCTAGGTTTTAGTGTATGCAGTGTGGAACGATAATAAATCTTTGCAACCCAAGGGGAGGGGGTACGTTTCCGGGGGGTCGTGAGCTAGAGAAAAGAATGTTCCTGGGATATAGCCTAGTAACAGTTCTTGGATTAAGATAAAAATTCAGAATTATGCACTCCAAACACGGAAAACACATATTAAATACGAAAAATGCATTTTTTTCTGTCAATTATGGAAACAGCATCCCGCCAAAAAAAAACTTACGGGCAGGAACTTTATCGATAAGATATTCGTAATCAGCGTCTCGAAATCTATCCGGTACATACTTTCACCCTCGTGGGATGATTTTCATGCCGACCAGTGCTTTCAACGTACATGACATTCACGCGTGGGATATTTTTTATCATTTAACTTTGACGATGCAACGTAGGGCGGGGAGAGGGGGAGATATATATATGTAAAATATAAGAATGAAAGTGACTTAATCAGTCTTCAACCACCCGACCAATCTCGATCAAATTTTCAACATAGATGAGGTTCGGGCCTGGGATCTTTGTGAATCTCCTGATCACTTGCCGTTCTTTTCTGAACTGTTTATCTTGTATCATTGTACTATTCTTTCCTGCACCAATAGACGCGCCTCCGTAAACTTGTTCTCTTCGTCCAAGTGATTTTGCCCATATACAAAAGTAATCACTTTATGTCTTACCTTTCTTCATCTTGCGAATTACAATGAAACTTTTGGCATAACCGGCAACAAACTGATCATGTCTTCCATTTTCTTGTCTTAGGGATTATTTTCCATATTTGGAGGGATTTGAGACTCTTGGGCGCACAATATACTTAAACTCATAACATGTCCTCTTTCGGAAATGAAGAGTAATTCTTCAAAATTTGTGCAGTCATTTACTCATCACAGTGTTTAATAAACGCTTGTACAATGTCATAAAAGTTGACATGTTTTTCAAACTAAAAAACAACGCCCCATATGAAAGAAAGAAAACATTATAACAAATTGTATGAGCCTTCTATGGCAGCCTGTGAATATATACAAAGCATGATTAAAGATATTGTGGTCTGAACGAAACACTGCCTACTAACTGACATTCACAAAATGATTTTCATTAAATGTTTACAACAACGTTGAACATATTATTATTTCTTTTATGACACTTCATTGCAAAGCTCAAAATAGTGTAAACGGGCAAATTAACAGAAATTTGAAAAAAAGAACTTCACATAAAATCCGCATTTTCGTAGCTATCACTAAAAAAATATATTTTGCAAATGTAGACTGAATATAAAATCCGTGCTAAGTTCCAAAATGAAAATGTTAAGAATAAAGGCCAGATTTTGCTTTAACACGTTCGCTGCTGAAAACGCCCATCGGCGTCCAGTACTGAATTTGGCATATGCGCCGGACGCCTCTCGGCGCTTTTCCCTGCAGCTGATTCACTTTCCCGCCAGCGCTAGTGCAGGTATCGCTAGCGCTGGCGGGAAAGTGAATCAGCTGCAGCGACAAGCGCCGAGAGGCGTCCGGCGCATATGCCAAATTTAGTACTGGACGCCCATGGGCGTCCTCAGCAGCAAACGTGTTAAAACTGGTGGCACATAGACCCACGCGCATTCTTCTGATGATTACTTGAACTACTTTCACAGTGAATATTAGATAGCCCGTTATTCACATAGGCCACATTTTGATATTAAACCGAACTTTTCCATTTTTGGCACAAACCACGCTTTTTATTTTCGGTCTACAAATATGTGCACACATTTAGTAATTTTCATAGTGTCATGTATGGTCATTATCTTTTTTTATTTTTATTTATTTATTTATTTACTTTCGAGCCGCGAAACGAGCAAAGATAATGCGGAATTGTGAATAAAATCGAATACAAAATTTCAACTGATTTACACGTTTCATCGTTCGTAAATACAGTCAGTCTGTTCATCCGTTTCTATTGATATAAAACGCCCAAAGGCCATGCGGCTCAACGTATTGAGACCAAACTGAAAACCAAAATTTGTTAATTTCTCAGAAATGACTCTAACGATTTGCTTTATATTCCATAAATCGATATTTTTCAATAACAACCACAAGTAACTTTTTGTGGGGTGGGATTGAGAAAGGTACTCTTTGGTTATTTTTTTTTCGGACAATTTTCTCAAGAACGACTCAGGTGATTTTATTCATCTTTCATAAATAAAACTTCATTGAAAATCTGACAATATGGCGTAGCATATTTGTCCTGTAAAAATGTACGAGGGGTATCTTATTCTTAGGATTAGTTTTTCTCGGGAAATTTTCTCAAGAACAACTCACGCCAGTTTGTTAATATTTCATAAATACATATGCCATTAATAACCGGATAATGTGGCATAACTCACTTGTCCTGAAAAAAGTGTATGAGTAGTAGTTTATTTCTGGGGTGATTTTTTTTTTTTTTTAATTTTCTGAGAAACGACTCAGACGATTTGTTTATATTTCATATTTAAACATTTCAATAATAACCTGATAATATGTAATAATTCATTTACCCTGAAAATATACACGAGAGAGAGTTAATTTTTGCGGATGAGATTTTTTTACGGTTTTCTGAAAAAGGACTCAAGCGATTTGGTTCGTATTTCGTAAATAAATATTTCATTAATATTCCTATAATATTGCATAAATAACTTCAATGAGAATAGCCACAAGAGGTAAATTAACTTTGGGGATGATGTTTCCTTAGGCAAAATTTTCCGAAAACTCCTTTAAAAAAATTTTTGTGTTTCTCAAGAAAATATTTTATGAAACCTAAAGCACAAGATGATTTAGATTAACGAATTGGAGCGATAAAGTTTAGGGCTGTGGTCCATAACTTTTATTTCGAAACAATTCACGTCTCAACCGCTCGTCTTATAATAAATTTACAGCTTATTAACTCAAAGGAACATATCACGTAACAATCACTTATTAATAGTCGAAAACTTGTTACTGCCTTCTAGTAAATCAATTTTCGTTACACCTTGTGTCTCCTTAACTACGCTTTGAAAGACACGCCTCATTACATTTTTCAATTCCTTTTCCGAACAAATCACCCTACAGAATAGGCGCACCATGAGTATTTAATCTTTGTATGTATAAAGACGTGTGTGTGTGTGTGTTCCACCATAACTCCGAAACGCCTAGAGCAATTTTAACTTAACTTGATACACATATTACTTTGTAGTCTCGGAAAGAGTACCGTTGGCGTAATACCTCCCAATCACACCTATTCTGAGATAGACTTAAAAATGATCGAAAACGACCGATATTTATGTCAAATCCATAGTTTTTGGGGTCGCTCAGATAAAGAGTGACATTCCAGAAACCATTTAAGTTAAAGTTCAGTCCTCATTAGCACTCTACGAGGGGTGAGGATTTGACATGTAAAAGTAATTGAAAGTGTACAATATTAGTATTGAATCCAAAGTTTTCGAAGTCCGTGAAATGAATAATAATGCTCTCAATGCCGTTTAAGTCCAAGCTCATACCCGTTTTCAGAGAGTGCAGTGGAAAAGGTTTAAAGTGAAAACTCAAAAATGTCTGATATTGTGTCGAATTCATAGTTTTGGGGGTTGGAAGACGTCTGGCCTATTTGAAATGACTTTTCGAAGATAGCTTGGACTCGCTTCAATCCGGACTTTTTATTCACATCAATTTGGTGAAAAGCATATTTTATGGGAGTACGTGTTAAATATTTACGTCAACAGTAAGATATCTTCCGTATTCTTTCATTAAAATTTCATTCAAATAAATATTCTAAGGGGAAGAGGATTAATACATATCCCCTAAATTTTCTCCCGTGCGACGAACAGGCATTTTAGTTAGTATTGAATAAATGTATGATTCTTTGTATGTAACAACTAAATTAGCTGTGTTAGGGTACAACTTAAAGGTGTTATTGTATTTTGAATTAATGAAACACACAACTTTAACCTCACACACCATCCTTTCTCTATTATAGGTTACTCACGATTGAATATGAAGGCTCAGAGGAAAATCTGCAATCCTGGCGTATTCACCACTGCGACAGCTGCTAATTGCGCTACCTTAAAGTTTTACTGGATGATCATCTCAGTAATCCTCGTTGTTCAGGTTTACGGTGTTGTAGTCGCACACAACGAAATGTATGGATTATTCGCTGCCAATGGAACCGTCATACAAATGAACGTTTCCGATACTCGTTCTAGTTTACTCTGCTCCAAAAATCTCTCTCTCA
>NC_137459.1:267340759-267525759 GCF_964235325.1 Thermobia domestica
TGGTAGAGCGTTCACCTCTGGTGCTTGGGGTCCCGGGTTCGATCCCAGCCCGGCCAAGTGAACTTTGTGGTGGACAAACACCGTGCTCGTGGGTTTTCTCGGGGTTCTCCCGTTTCCTTCCACTTTCTTCATTCCGCCATTTCACTCATCTCTCATTACCACCGTCTCCTTTAGCCTAACCGGCATAACCGTGGGACGTGAAACTCAAAGATTTCATTTCATTTTTTTTTCATTTTTTGATACATCTATTCCTACCAAATTTCATATGGGAAATATTTGACGATGGCAGGGCGGAGAAATTCATTGATCGCATCGATAGAGCTGTTTCTTCCAACAATTCGCTTACTTATGTTGCAATTATGGTTGTAGGTACTATGCATAAATTCCGGTTCTACACAGTCAAGTTTTTGTTTTGTTACATTTACAACCTATGCACTGCGGTTGTGTACTCTTATATATCGTGTGTCTTTTACGGATGTGGTAATCACACATTCAGTATTGAGAACATGATCAATATGAAGAGTATCGAGATAGAGGTCGTCTCCTACTTCCTGTGGTATTGCTCTATTACCCTAATCATAATTAGCGGCATTTATATATTACTTAATGTGGTATTATCCAATTTCACCTGCGTCCGTGGTTTATTTATTGGTTGGCTATTTAATTCCGAGAATTGTAAGGTTATGCATGATCTTGCTAAAACAACGTCGTATGACGAGATGGTTTTCCTGCTTCAGCTGCGTAAATATATCAATCAGATATATCACGAGGAATTCATTTCCAAAGTGGCAGC
The DNA here is from genome assembly GCF_964235325.1 of Thermobia domestica. Classification (NCBI taxonomy): domain Eukaryota; kingdom Metazoa; phylum Arthropoda; class Insecta; order Zygentoma; family Lepismatidae; genus Thermobia; species Thermobia domestica. Next base: position 267,341,553 of record NC_137459.1, read on the forward strand.
CATTCTAACTGATCCCCAAGCAGATTATTTGGCTTACGAGAGAAATATAGTCATTCGTAATCCAACACTTTATAAGCCAATTGGGTTTGGCGTGGACGGTACTTTCAAGCAATATTAAGATATAATTCGTGAACTAAGTCGCTACTTTCTTACGTAAGAGTGTTAAAGATGGCTATGGAATGTAAAGGGAGCAAAGATGTACACAATAGCTTTAAATGGTAATTATCTGAAATTTGTCAATGTAAATGAACATCAAGAGTAATGAAATTAACTTAGTTCACTAATTATAAAGGTTAAATTGTTTCTAAAAGATGCGGATTTTGCGATCAAACGGCTAACGATTATTTGTCAGATATGACCAAAGCTAAGGTGAAAAAAGGTTGTAATAAGGAAATCTTACTTGAAACTTTTAAAATATTCCATTTATATTTCGATTTAATAAATTATTAAATAGTTACTTTCTCAATTGTTTAATGAAAATAACGTTTTGGAGGAATGTTATTACATTTTTTTTTTTATTTAGGAAATACTAATTTGAATTGTGTTTTGTCTCTAAAAGAAACAGTTATGTTTGGATTGGTGATTACAAAGAGTGTCCTACTCTCTACTGAATGAAATGCTTGAGTATTGGCTTTTGTGCTACTTTTTTCTTTGTTTTAACTTGCATCCTATAATGTGGCAGAATGTTAACATATAAATTCAATTGGCATTCAATTTTGATTTGATACAACGTACCACAAAAGTGCAGGAGTTGGTTAATTTATGTATTTCCGTTAATTCAGATTATGCAGCTTTACTGCTTGATTTTGCAATATGAATAGTGTGTCAAGATGACTCGCTTGCATTTTGTCCTGGCTTTGATCGTAACTTATTTTCTTATTACATTTCTTTCTTCTAATTCTTCTTGCATTATTGTTTACGCACTTGTTGCATTTCAATATGCAAATGTACACTGCACACATTGCACTATTGTATATTTTAATGTATATCAAGGTTGTTATAAAATAGAGGATCTGCCCATACAACAAAATCGTGAAGCCATACGTCACAGCTTCTCCACACCTACTCTGCCCACTGCGCGCGACTAAGATCGCAATCTTTCGAGCCAACAGTCATGGCGGAAACGAGAGTAGCCAATCAGACGTGCCGGCTCCGACGATGCTCGATTGTTTTTTTTTTCGCTTCATTGAGTTCATATGATGAAGATACGTATGGGCAAATCATCTATTTTAAAAAATCCTTGATGTATATACTGTATTATTACGCTATTACTCTTACGCCAATATGTAAAATGCACATTATAAAGCAAATTGTTCAAACAGCAAAAAAGTATCTAGTAAACAATCTACCCAAATGTTAATTCCTTAGTAGTTCAAGTTGCTTAATTCTAAAGATAAATGCATCATCACCATTGCTTTATTTAGACTTTAAAAAATGAACGAAAATACCATATATGCTGCGTCTTTTTTACGTTTAAATATTATTCTTAACATATATTTAAATTTCAAATCGGCATGTTACCAACCTTGCATATATTGTCGTTAATAAAGGGCCTCATTCTATAAAAGTTTTCGCAAAAAATTTCAATGCAAAACATACAAAAATCAATCATAACTACTATAGCGATTATCGCGAACTAAAACGCAAATTTCGTGTTACCATGACAAGCCGTTACGAAATGTGGCCCATAGTCGCTTTTAATTTCTTGTGAAAAATTGAATTAAAATATTAGTTTCATGTTACGTAGTCATACTGTTCAGGTAATGGACACTGATGATGGAATAGCTGCTGATTTGAAGTCCACTAGGAGAGGGAAACCACGAGAAAACCCATTAATACGATCTACCGCAAGCTAATATGCAATGTGACTAAAAGTAATAACAGCCCCATTTGATCACAATCGTTATGATTGGCTAAGAGACGTCACGTAACCTAATCGCATAGTATGACGTCATAGGAATTATTTTTCTTGATTTTGAATACCATAACCCACGAGAAATTTTGGGAGGGGGTACATAGAATTATCTAAATTGCCAAATATAAAAATTCGGTATGGTAACACGAGGTAAAGGGTCGGAATTTGTACCTATGTGTGCTTGGTTGGTTCATCTCGCTCTTTTTATGGGGAAAAATTGAAAACATCGAAGGTTTTTGACTTATTTTATCCTCCTTCATGAGGCTTTATTACCTTATATGAAGGGAAAGGAAAAAAGAAAACAGGAATCTCCATGTGCGTGCTTTAACGGTGCTTTGTCCTATCTGTTGGTGACTCTTGGTACTACTTGACTCTATATGCCATGCATGCGTAGATGTAGAAATATCCATGTAAAAAGAGGCAAAGGATTTGACTAACCCTTGATTTTGTACAGTTTTCAATATTAAAATGCCGCTTTCTCAAAAATGCAATTTTGTGACATTCCTTCTTTTTTTCCCTTACCCTTCATATGGTTACATATTTCAGTACAAGAATACATTCTCTTTCATAAATTATCCGTATATTGATGCACCCCTCTTAAATTTTCGGAAGGACACATAAGACCACCAATCAAATTTGGGAATTGTCAAAAAAACAACATTTGGTAAATTATCTTTAAGGTTCAAATATAAGCATTTGTAAATTTAATTGGTCCTGTTTATCCACTTCTATTAGTAAAAAAATGCAAAAAAAATATCCATATGTATTTGTCATGTGATTGATTTTTGTCTTAATTCCTCTTTTTTGATGAAGCCATATTGCATTACAAGCCATTATGAATAGATAGATGAGTCAATTCTCTTTCATAGAACATGCATACTTTGATACATACGTCTTAAATTTTGGAAGGGATGTGTGTTGACTCACCTTAAATTTGAGAATTTTCATAAAGTAACAATTAGTATATGTTCTCAAGGACCCAAATACATACCTCTGTAAATTTGTTTGGCTCACATCGTAGTCTTTAATGATGTAAAAAGTTAAGAATATAATAAGCAACATTTAATATTTTGACGAGAACTTTGAAGCAGGATAGTAGGGTGGCGTCACCTGACCCCCGGTAGCTGAAAAATCGCCTTTTTTCCAGGGTCTCCTGAGATCAAGGACTCAATTTTCCAGTGTCTCACGATACGCTATGACCCACGTACCGTCCACCCATGGTGTTTTACGACCTCAATTTTATGGGTGTATTCATTCTATTTTATGAGCACTTTTTAGGGGGTGTATTCATTCTCTTTTATCAGCACTTTTTAAGGGGGTGTACTCGTTCTCTTTTATGGCCACTTTTTCCAACCCCTATGTTAACATAGCAGAAATTACACTGAGACTACGAGCATAGCGGAGAATACATAAGATTCGTTCCACCCCTATTTAAACATAGCAGAACCAATAAAAGAGTATGACTTATTTTCCAACCCCTATTTTAACATGGCAGAAATTACATGAGGCTACGAAATATAGCAGGGGTGTATTCATTCCCTTTTATGAGCATTTTTTCAACCCCTATTTTTAACTATAAACATAGCAGACAATGAATAACTATGTAACATAGCAAAGGGGGTGTACATAAGATTACGAACACACAACTATTTAACATAGCAGGGGTGTATTCGTTCCACCCCTATTTAAACATAGCAGAAATTACACAGAGACTACGAACACACAACTATGTAACACAACAAAGACTACTAAGAAAATAATGAGGGTGTACTCGTTACCTTTTGAGACTTTATTTTAACTTAGCACATAGCAGGAGTGTATTGGTTCCACCCCTATTTTAACGTAGCACTGATTACATAAAAACATTCGTTACCAACGCCTAATTTAACATAGCGGAAAGGACACAAGCATGTCCCCAAACTACTGACCATCGAGAACAGAGGTGAAACTCAAAACGGAGCCACATTTAGTAATAGGTCTTCAAAGACCACATGTCCCAAAATTGTTGACCATCGAGGTCAAAGGTCAAAATACTTAAAACTTAATAACTTGAAAATGGAGCCACATATTGAGGTGCTGTTTCCACATTTAGTAATTGGTCATAAACTACTGCACGTTCCAAAATACTGACCATCGAAGTCAAAGGTCAAAATACTTAAAACCTAATAACTCGAAAATGGAGCCACATATTGAGGTGCTGTTTCCAAATTTAGTAATTGGTCATCAACTACCATTTGACAAAAAGTACTGACCATCGAGGTCAAAGGTCAAAATAGTTAAAACCTAATAACTCGAAAACGGAGCCACATATTGAGGTGGTGTTTCCACATTTAGTAATTGGTCAACAACTGTTGCATGTTCCAAAAGTGTTGACCATCGAGGTCAAAGGTCAAAATACTTAAAACCTAATAACTCGAAAACGGAGACACGTATTAAGGTGCTGTTTCCACATTCAGTCAGTAGTTGATGACCAATGACTAAATGTGGAAACATCACCTCAATACGTGGCTCCGTTTTCGAGTTATTAGGTTTTAATTATTTGACCTTTTGCCTCGATGGTCAAATACTTTGCACCTTAATATGTTGTTTCATTTACGAGTGATTGGGTTTTAAGTATTTGATCATCGAATTTGACAGAAGAGGATAGTCATTTATGTTATTTTCAGCAGGACGGTTCAATAAGCCACACATCCCGTATGCAACATGCGGTATGCAGTTCAATAAGCATCATTGTCCTGTATGCATGAAATGTTTACACCAGAGAGGACAATCAGCAAAGACTTGCTTCCTCGGTCATCAGACTTGTCCACTTATGACTTACTTGTAGGGACTGTTAAAGAGAAGAGTATACGAAACAAATCCACACACAATTGAAAAACCCAATACCTCCATCCAGGATATCATCAACAGCATCACCACGCAAGAATTGACAAGTGTATATATAAATCTCCTCACACGTGCTCAGAAGTGTGTTGAAGCTGGCAGAGGACACTTTCAGCATATACTTTAAAAGTGAATAATCGTATTCAAAACATTACATTTTATTTTATGTGTTGAATTTGTTTAATCATTGATTATGTTTATCTTCTGATGTGTTATGAATGCCCTTCCCCCCTGTATTTCAAGCACATAACTTCCGCGTGGGGCGCCCTTGGTAACTCGAAGAAGATGCATATACTTTATCATTATTATTTATTTTACTCAAACAACTCGACTTTTGACAATGTTCTGTCCATATTTACTTTACGTGTTATACATCGTTTTTAAGCTCTTCATTATGACTTTGCAATAAGCTTTCAATTAGCCATCTTTTATGGCTTCTGAGATATGTGGGCGACTTCATTGTTTTCGTTGATTTTCCATTGACATTAATGCTTTTGGCTGTGTTCCATCCATTTTAGGACAACTTGCTTTTGGAATATAGAATCTAAGTAGTCTGTTTTACATTTAAGCTGAATTTAATCTATTTCTCTCTCTTAGTTTTTGAGATAAACGGAAGAATTATTTGTTTTCCATTGACATTAATGTTAATATTTCGTGCTTTTTCTTATTATGTTCCATCCATTTTAGGACAACTTGCTTTTGGAATATAAACTCTACATAGTCTCGTCTACATTTAAGCTGAATTTAAGCCTCTTCCTCTTTTGGTTTTTGAGATAAGTGGAGGAATTATTTGTTTCCCATTGATTTTCCATTGACATTAATATTAATATTTCGTGCTTTTCTTGACTATTTTCCATCCATTTTAGGACAATTGCACTTGGAATACAGAATCTACACAGTCTCTTCTACATTTAAGCTGAATTTAAGCCATCTCACCGAAAGTCTATTCACATCATTACAACCTGATAGGTCCTTAGTAAAACGATTTAGTTGTCCGTGAAATAAATTATTTAAATGACAGGTATTCAGTGTTATATAATAGTTTGTGCCAATATATTATTAGTTAACGCCTAATCTGGGAAAGGTTGGTAGTACATTATCACAAAAGTTGATAAATAGTTTAGTGGTAATACTACAAGTTAGTATAAAATATTATGAATATATGGTACTATTACCTGTAAATGGGTGTAATTCGCAATTTACATAATCTTGTTTCGTCTTAGTTGTAACCTGTTTTTTCATACATCTGCTCTTCGTGTAAATATTTGTACAGCCTTAAATACATTCTGACCATAATGGAATATAAATAATGTTGATAAACATTTGCTTGACCGGTACCTGGGATTAAATCACAACCTTTACGGATTGAAAGCAAGCACAGAGAAGCGAGCGGCACCGTACCACGATTGTGTTACTTTCGACTTAGTATGTGAGCATTAACTGTGAAATAGGATTTTAATTAGATTTAAACATTGGCAGCGATCACATTTTCTTTTTCAAGAGTAATGTCAGGACCGAGTAAAGTGAAGAAAGAAAAATAGTGACTTTCTGGACATGCTCTAGATATTTTTGTGAAATTGGGAAGGTACTTAAACTAAACAGCAAATTGTGAAGCGAAATAGCATTAATAGTCAGCGAGTTTCGATATTCAGACATAACTGTTTACTCAGTTTTATTAGAGATATTGGGAAAACACCTTATTCAAGCCCAGGATTATTATTTTTACGTATATTTTTAAATTTACGTAGTGGACAGCTATAACCTCAGTGCTGACCAGGCTTTTTTTCCACAAAATTTTATAAAGAGGCGGAAGACAAAATCAAAATATGAGGTAGCTGCACTGGCGCACTATTTGGTAAAGTAGTGCCCTGCACAAGGTTGTCAGTAAAAATAGAAGCCGAAATAATAAACGCTATCAAAAGTTCAAGAGAAACAAAATCACAATGTGACAAACAGATTTTAAAAAATGGAATGGATAGTGGCAAAATCTGAAAACGAAAACCAGAAAAGCAAGGAAACTATACCAAGCCACATGGGATGCCGAACTCAAACAAAGAAGACTAGAAAAATATAGAAAAACTAAAATCAAATATCAAAATAAACTAAAAAATAAAACGATGGAAAGCATTTTTAAAGGAAAACATAAATCTAGACGTGGCGAACCCTATAAAATAATTAGTATCAAAGTTAACAGGCCAACAACACTTTCTACCCTTAAAATGGGCAATGGAGAACATACCATGGGTTGGGAAAATACAGTAAATTATGTAATGATAAAGCTCTTACCGACTAACAACCCAACAAAAGATAACGGTGAACATAGACAGACACGAAATCAGATGAAAATACCACCAAGAAATTATGTACAAATAGAACGAACGAAGAGATAATAGCATATACAAAAATGCTGAAAAACAAGAAAGCCGCAGGACCGGACCATGTAAAATCAAAAATATACAAGGATCAAATGGAGAAATGGGCATAGTACTTATCGAGACTGTGCAACTTGTGTCGAAAACAGAGAAGGGTACCTAAAAACTGGAAGAAAGCCAATTTAGTCATAATCAGAAAGAATGACGACAAACTGTATGACGATCCAAAAGCGTACAGACAAATATGTCTCCATAGTCTCCTTATTTAGGTTTGGCATCTCTTTCCTTATTTGTATTGTCGGTATATATTAATTTAGTTTCTATCCTTTACTTGAGCTTTCCCATTTCTGTTGGCATTTCCTTTCAATAATTTTACCTGTCTCATTGTTTGCAATTTGTCCTTGTATTTCTAAATTTTTTGCAATTTCGTTATTTTTCGTCCGCATTTTATAAGCCTGTCTTAGTACCTGGAAATGTATTGGTTCTTCCTGAGTCAGTACATGTAGAGCCTCCGTTGACATGCTTTTTAATTACATCTAGGATTCTTATAAGTACCCCTCTTTGTGCCCGATTTATTGTTTGTCTTAGTTTTATATTCATAAAAAGTATGTGGCACCGGCACAATAGCTAAGTACTGGCATAATCACTGTTTTCTTGCAAGTTTGCAATATCCTCTTAGGGATTTGGCAGTTCTTCTCGCTATTGTTAATAGTTTGTGTGCTACTTTTTTGCTCTTATTCGTAATCTCCTCTATATGTTTTCCGTAATTTAATTTTTCATCTATCCATACTCCTAGGTACTTAAACTATTTAGCTCTGACTATCTTTTTGTTGGATATCTTTAGAATAGGACTCATTTGAATTTTCTGTCCAAAAATTGTATACTTCGTTTTTGTTCCAGAAAGAGTTAAGTTATTTGTTAACACCATTTTTGTAGTTTTTCTAATATTTAGTTTCCCTTTCTTTCTACTTCGTATCTTGAAGATGCCGACAGCACTATCGCTATGTCATCAGCATAACCAACCACTCCTTCTGTTTCTTCAAGTCGATTGAGACATTTCAGACATGGATGTATTACAATATCCCATAATGTAGAGCCAGATATGGATCCTTGTGGACAACCTTTTGTACTATATGTAGTTATAATTTTACTTGGCTATATGTTATGTTCCTATGAGTACAGTAATCTATCATCAATTCATATAGAGACTTTGGTACCCCCATTTCTTTAAATTGATTGAATATGATAGCCACCATAGGTTATCGAAGACCCCACTTATGTCTACGTATATTACTACATGATATTTCTCCGCCTTGCCCTATTCAATTAGTTCCAAAAGTATGCTTATTGCAGGCTCAGTACTACTTTTCAGAAAGCCATGATGTAGTCTATCATTTTCTATATTTCTGTATTTGTTTAATCTTTTTACGATAACACTTTCGAAGTATTTGCCAATTGTATTTAGGAGAAACTTTCTGGCCATGGACCTTTTAAGTCACATTCATATAGGATCACAATAGAAGAAAATCAGACATGTATCTGCGGAATGGCCCAGCCACCCAAACATGTAACATGGACTAGTGTGCATTTCATAACTAGGGAAGATAAAATAAATATCGGAGACGAACTCAAAAATGATACATGGGAAAACATCAGACATCAGGATAAAACAAAGCTACAGAAGTTCCAAGAATTGACAAAACACATAGTCGGAAACATGTAGAATAGAAGAATTAAAAACAGAAAAAGGAGAGAACAGAACACAAACTAGATTTAGAGAAAAAGTATAACATACAGAATTCTGTTCACAAATACGACATAAAAAATCCTGAAATGAAAACCGGAGTAGAAAGACGCTACTTTTGTTTTGTGTTTAGTGTCAGTGCTAGTGTCATATTGTTATTTATATGTCTTAAATGTGAATGTTTGGTGCGATCTCAAGAAGTAAACAAAATAATAATAATATAAAAAGAATTAATAAAAGACAAAAATAAGCTCAGAAGATATTTGTTTCGCACTGTGTTTCTTGTCGCTATATTGTTATTAATGTATATTCTCTTTAGTTTACTTTCAGGTGGCGGTAGAGGAAGCAGCCCAAAATAGTGTAATGAAAATTTTAATGAATGACAGAGAAAAAAATTCTTATGTGTATTAGTATTATTCTTTTGCAGGGTTGTCCACTTCTTAAATAATAATAATAATAATAATAATAATAATAATAATAATAATAATAATAATAATAATAATAATAATGAAAATTAATTTTAAAAAACTACATAAAAGGGTATAGTTTAAAGTATTAGATGCCATGCTAGAAAAGTATGCCTCACCTCAACCTGCTGAGGAATAATAGCCGAACAGGAGAGAGAGATAAACGAAAATAAAAGTAAAAGAGAGAAAATAAAGGCAGAAGCAAAGTTGCGACTGCCCTATAATAAGTCCAAAAGTAATTGGCAACGGCAAGGGAATGTGGAGGCCCTAAATGAAATTTTAAAAAATGCTGAACGGGACGCTAAAGTCCACATCAACCACCCTACTAAAGCAGAATTCAAATTAATTCGAAGCAGCATTTGGTAACCTGTAATGGTCAATAATGTGTCCTTTCCATTTCTTTCGTTGAGGGAAGAGAGGGCGTATATTTCCGAGAACTTTAACAGTACAAAACATTTGGAGGCAATAGTTTAAAGTCTTTTTTCTTTTCCTTTTCTACGGAAACTAAAGCTTTTTGCTAAATATTTCTGTATCCTAAAAATTTTATTGGATTTAGGAAATGAAGAATACGATAGTCCCAGTCATGATTTTTCTTTGTAATATTTTAATTTTGCTTTCGTTCTGATGCAATACCAAGGTCATGAAGTACAATTAAAGTTGGCTCGGAACCACGACAAGGGCTTGAATCTGGTGAAGTTGACAGATGCACAGGCCATCAACCAAGATCAAGCCTAGCAATACATGCTGTCCCCCACCACTCTATCTCGCCTCCAAGAGGGCTTGGTTTCATGACCACGTCGATTTTTTAAGTAAATGTTTTAGGTAGGTAATTAACTTAAGCTTGGGGGCTCATATTGCTATTGTCAGCGGCGTACGCAATGGTTGCTTCCGGGTTTAACTCCTTTGAGAAAGATATGATGCAAAAATAATCATTTACCATATTAAGATATGTATACAAACACCTGACTTGATAACTTGGTAGCTTGAACCCCCAGTTAACAAAATTCTGAGTACGCTTATGTGCTTATTATTATTATTATTATCGTAGTTGTAGTAATAGTAAAGGTGTCTCAAAATGAACGCCGGATTTGAAGCTACTATAAATCGAATATATTTATTTGAAAGAAGCAAGCCAAACACACTATTCTCTTCAGGAGACGTTCAGATTTAAACTTGAAACACAATATAGGACAACATGACCGAAACACAATATGACCCCCCCCCCCGTACAGACAATCGCACGGTGCATAAAATTAACCATCACCCGCTCACACATTTCTTCATCAAGTTCGTCGAGGACTCATTGAATTTCTTGTTTGAGTTCCAAGAGATTACGGGGTTTGTTTGGTAAACTCAAAACTTAGCGTATCCCCTTATAAAAAAGTCACAAGGTCTCAGGACACAAGATTAAGGTGGGTGGATTTGGTCTCGTAACGAGATTAGTCTGTCCGAGAACTTTTTACAGCAGAATGATTGTGTAGTTTGGCAAGTTACGCCCGGATTAAAAGCAGCATGATAAGGGAATATACGCACACCCTTGATTCCATTACTAAACAGGAAATCCCTAAATTTAGCAGACGTGTAAACTGAATGATTATCGTGCCCAATTGCAAACGGAAACCCTCTGCGACAAATAAGTTGATTGATTGAAAGGGGTTTATATGGGCGCGTCGACAGCGAGGTCTTTTGCACCCTTCTCTGACTAGAAAAATGATGTACCCAAGAACATAAAAGCATAGGATCACAGATATAATAAAGTAAAAGCAAAGTCTGGAGTACGTAAAAGGTGTTCGGTCATTTATGAATTAAAATGTCATAGCATTCAAGAAATGTGCAAACTCGATACACAAACACAAGGACGGGTTAGTACACAACAGCATGTTAATCTTCTCTGCCGGGGCAGCTCGGCAATAGGTGCACACACGTGGGGCAGCCCATAATTAGTAATGAATATGACAGTGCAGTAAAGAAGATAAAAGCAAGGAAATGCTATGACAAGCATAAAAACACCATGAAAAAAAACACAAACGGTAGATAAAAGCAGAAATAAATTAATTAAAAGAAATGTGAGAAATGCACTCACAGATCACGCAAGACGTGCAAAAGCTGCAAGTACGTGAAAACTTTCGGGATCATCTGGACATCGTCTCCAAGCAAGATAGACAGATCAGCTGGTAAGCTAAGGAGGGCTCGCTCAGGAGCAAGATTGATGATTGATTGAAAGGGGGTTTATATGGGCGCGTCGACAGCGAGGTCTTTTGCACCCTTCTCTGACTAGAAAAATGAAGTACCCAAAAACATAAAAGCATGGTATCACAGATATAATAAAGTAAAAGCAAAGTCTGGAGTACGTAAAAGGTGTTCAGTCATTTATGAATTAAAATGTCATAGCATTCAAGAAATGTGCAAACTCGATACACAAACACAAGGACGGGTTAGTACACAATGACAGGTTAATCTTCTCTGCCGGGGCAGCTCGGCAATAGGGGAACACACGTAGGGCAGCCCATAATTAGTATGGAATATAACAGTGCAGTAATAGAATAAAAGCAAGGAAATGCTATGACAAGCATAAAATCAAGAAAACTAAGAAATAGTAGAAAAAATCAGAAATAAATTAATTAAAAGGAAACGTGAGAAATGCACTCACAGAGCATTCAGAACATGCAGCTTCTGCAAATAATTGAACATTTTCCGAATCATGGATTCATCATCACCAAGCAAGATTGCCATATCGGCTGGTAATCCAAGTCGAGCTCGCTCAGGAGCAAGAGGCACACATTCCACTAAGAGGTGAAGAATACTCAGGGGCTGACCACAATGACGACACACAGTCGGAGGCGTACGTCGCAGAAGATGTGCATGGGTAAGATGACTATGTCCAATACGAAGGCGTGCCAAAGTCCGCTCTTCCAGGCGAGATGATCGGGAGCTCGTCGACCAGACTCCAAGGTGGGGCTTCACTGCATGCAACTTATTGTGAATCTGTTCATCCCAGTGTGTCTGCCAGCGGTGAAGAAGAAGACGATCGATCACAGGACGAAGATCAGAGCTGGGAAGCGGTGACGGAGACTCAGGTCCTGTAAGGGCAGCTTCTCTGGCAACACGGTCAGCACGCTCGTTCCCTGGAATACCAACATGGCCAGGCACCCAACAAAATTGGACATCGCAACCTGCAAGTCGTAAGGAACTGCAAGAGAGTAGAATTTGCTGAACTTAGCATTCACACTTGACACATCCGTGAGACTATGTAAAGCGCTGCTGGAGTCAGAGCACAGGAGAACATATCGGAGATTGCGTCGACGAATATAATGCAGAGTCTCCAGGATAGCAACCAATTCAGCAGTGAACACAGTGGAAGTAGGATGGAGCTTCAAGCCAGCGCTATGATCATCCGTGACGAAGGCACAACCAACAGAATCTTCATGCTTCGAACCATCCGTGTAGAAGACAGCGTAGGTACGGTACGAATCCAGAAAAGAGAAGAACTCCTGACAAAATTGTTGATTGCTGGTAACAGACTTCTTAAATTGCGTGAGATGAAAGCTGACAACTGGTGGAAGAACTGTCCATGGAGGAATGGGCAGGAGGCCCAATGGATAGATGGCAGGGACATCGAGTCCAAGAGAAGCCCCAAGGTCTATAGCACGAATGCCAAAAGGCCGGGTAGCAGTAGGTCGTGCTTGATATTTGTCATAGCGAGCACCAGCCTCAAGGGCAAAGGCCGAAGGATGGGCAGGTACGGCACGGATATGGATGTAATAGCGCAGGAGCAGGCAGTCCCGACGGTGGGAAAGAGATGGTTCATGAGCCTCGACATAGAGACTAGGAATAGGGCTAGTTCAGAAAGCTCCAAGCGCCAAACGAAGGCCAAGATGATGTACAGAATCCAGATGACGTAGGATGGAAGGTCGAGCAGAACCATATGCAACACAGCCATAATCCAATTGGGAGCGGATGAGGCTACGATATAGACGCAACATCACCACACGGTCAGCACCCCACGAAAGATGGGACACCAAACGTAGTAAGTTCATGGAGCGGAGACAGCGGTACTTCAGGTCTCGAACGTGAACAGCCCAGGTAAGTCGTCGGTCAAACTCCAAGCCCAGAAAACGAACATGATCCACATAGGACAATCGAGAACAGCCAAGGAACAGCTCAGGATCATAGGCACAGTGAAGAAGGCGACAAAAATGTACGCAGTGTGTTTTGGTGAGAGAAAAGGTGAAACCAGTAGTGGTAGACCATCGGTGAAGGCGGTTGAGCGCTAACTGCAACTGGCGAGTAACTGTACGGAGATCACGTGACCGACAGTAGATAGTAAAGTCATCCACATAAAGCAGCCCATGAACAGAAGGGGAGAGCTGCGACATCACTCTGTTCACTGCAACTGCAAACAAAGTGACACTCAACACACTACCCTGTGGAACGCCATTCTCTTGTGGAAACGGAGCAGAGAGAGTAGCTCCAAGCTTGACTCTAAAAGAACGTTGTTGGAGAAAATTCTGGATGAAGAGAGCCAAGTGGCCACGTAAGCCCCAGAGATGGAGTTGCCTCAAAATGCCATATCGCCAAGCGGTGTCATAGGCCTTTTCAAGGTCAAAGAAGATGGCTATCAGATGTTCTTGATGACGAAATGCATCCTGAATAGCACTTTCAAGATGCGCCAAATGATCAGTAGTGGAACGCAAGCGCCGAAAGCCACACTGAAGATTGGAAATGAGGCCATGGTGTTCAAGAAACCAGACTAAGCGGGTATTGATCATCTTCTCCAAAAGTTTACACAGCAGCTAGTCAAGGCGATCGGGCGGTAGCTTCCATTGGACGTGGCAGGTTTAGCAGGTTTCAAAATAGGAATAATGTATGCTTCACGCCAGGCATCGGGGAAGGAGTCTGCAAGCCAGATGCGATTGTACAGGTCAAGAAGATGTTGCTTGCCATCGTCAGGTAGGTCCCGGAGCATAGCATAACAGATGCCATCAGGACCAGGTGCCGTGTCCTTCGTAGAATCCAAAACAGCAGCAAGTTCAGCAGTAGTAAAAGGCAGATTATAAGCTTCAGCGGTTGCAGAGCGGAACTGAAGTGGCGTACGTTCGGTGCGTTGTTTGTAAGTGAGGAATCCAGCTGAGTAGTGAGTAGAACTGGATACATCCGCAAAATGACGACCTAATGCAGCAGCAATTCTGTCCTGATCAGTGACCATTACACCATCGATAATAAGGGATGGAACCGCAACGGAGGAAACATGTGCCTGTAGACGACGAATTTGCGACCAGACCGCTGTCATGGAGCTGCCAGCAGTAAGAGAAGAAACATAAGTGCGCCAGCTATGACGCTTAGCTTGCTTAATGAGATAGCGGGCTCGAGCACGAAGAAGTCGAAATTGAGCCAAATTATCAGCTGTAGGAGCACGATGAAAAGTACGTAGTGCTCGACGTCGGACCAGAATAGCGTCACGAATCTCCTCTGACCACCAAGGAACGGTGCGTTTACACCGGGAACCAGCATAGATAGGAATAGAGTCGTGTGCAGCTGCAAGGATACTCTGCTGAAAGGCCTCACAATGACCATCAACAGTAAAACGAGGATCTAAAGTGAAATGAAAAGTGGCGGAAAAATGATCCCAGTCTGCTCGACGGAGATTGTAGGCAGTGAACGGAGCAGAATGGATGAGCGGAAGACCATGCACAAGAATAGGAAAGTGGTCACTGCCACAGAGATCATCATGCACGCGCCAAGTAAGATGGGCACCAAGTTGAGGACTGCAAATGGAGAGGTCCAAATGAGAGTAGGTACCAGTAGCAGTAGTAAAATGTGTGGGACTGCCATCATTGAGGAGCAATGAGTTAGTGTTGTCAAAGAAAGTGGAAATCTCTTGACCGCGTGGCTCAGTACGAGGAGAGCCCCACAGTGCATGGTACGAGTTAGTCACCCACAAACAGAAATGGGGATGAAAGCTGTCGAGCAATCTGTTCAAGATCGACAGCAGTAAAGGCGTCATGATGCGTAAGGTAGATGCAACAAAAAGTAGCAGGTTGTCTTAAGAAGACACGAACAGCTATAAGCTGGAAAGCACTATTCACATGGATGCGAGCAGAATGGTATGCATCAGAGGCCCGAATTGCTACACCACCTGCTGCACGACCTGCAGTAAGCTGATCATGACGATATACAGTGTAACCAGAGAGAACTGAGTTGCTAGTAGAGGTAAAATGCGTTTCCTGAAGACAGAATATGGTAGGATGAAACAATGTCAATAACTGCTTAAATTCCTCGTAGTGAGTGGAATAGCCATTTAAATTCCATTGAAGAAGGAACATGTTCAACAAGCATCGAGAGCAAGATGCGAGGTACTGCGCTTGCTTTTTTCACGGCCTTCCACAAGGGTAAAATCATCGAGCTCCTCCTCCACCATATCAGCCATAAGAGACTCGTCATCACTAGGTGGACTACGTGACGTATGCTTCTGTTTCTTCGCCCCAGGTGGGCTAGAACACTGGGTGCGTGAAGATTTCTTCGATGCCTTCTTAGAAGAAGCAGTGGGAGAGGGAGAGACAGCTTTGGAAGCTTGAGCCTGGAGCTGTTTTTTTCGTTCCTTCTTACTGAGGGGTTTGGTAGGAGGCTGGCTGTTTGACTGCTTCAAAAACTGAGTTATGGAGGGAGTAGGAGCAGACGAGATAGAGCCAGCTGCCGGAGCGGCAGGAGGCTGAGAAGCAGGAATGGGCTTAACAATTCGTGGAGGCGAACGATCGTTCAAGGGAAGCTTAGGCTGCGAAGCAGATGATGATCGGTGCTTCGTGCGAGATAGTCCTGGGTTCACAGAAGTAGTGGTACGGGACGCCTTGGAAGAGACTGGCGCACTGGGAACCTCAACGTCAGTTTGGGTAGCTGAATTGACTGTCTGGCTACCTTGGGATCTGCTGGTCTTTAGAAGCGAAGAGAAACTGGTGCCGAAGTTGACTTTTGGTTGTAGTCTTCGTTTAGCCTCAGTGGCGGAGATCTTCTCGATTACCATCAATTCACGGATCTTCTTCTCAGCCATAAAAGTAGGACAGTCACGTGACCAAGCTGGGTGGTCACCTTTACAATTAGTGCACTTCGATGGGGCCACACATGGGGCCGGACCATGAGCTGCAGAACTACAATTGCCACAGATGGCAGAGACATGGCAAGAAGAAGCTGAGTGGCCAAAATGTTGGCAGTTAAAGCACCGTAAGGGTAATGGTATGTACGGGCGGACCTTCAATCGATGGTAAGCAACGTTCAAATGCGTTGGAAGGTCAGGTAAAGCGAAAGTAATGACATACGAATCCGTGGACAGTATTGTACCATGTTTCTTCGTTGTAATGCGATGGACGTCTGTGACATGGCTATCCTTAAGTTCAGCACATATTTCCTCCTTTGGTAACTCTCGCAAATCAAAGCAAGTGGTGACTCCTTTGCTAGTGTTTAGTTGTCGATGATGCTCAACCAGAATAGGAACAGGTCCTAACTGCGTACTAGCAAGAAGTAATTGTGACTGTTTTTCTGTGGTCGTCTGAACAAGGAGCGTCCCATTCCGTAATTTGCGAATATGGCCAGGAGGAAACGTTCCTGTGGCAATGTTATGAAGTTGTCGATGAACTATGAACGGAGACAATTTACTTAATGCTCGAACGGTATCACTTGATCTATCTTTAATAATTAAATACCTTGGTGCAAGACCAAGCTTTTCCTCTCTCTCTCTGTCCTGGGTGGGTGGTTGATGCGTAGCCATAACTATAGAAAGCCCAAAATCCTCTCAGCTTCCCCGTCATGGTTCGAAGCGGCCAACGAGGCTGGCAGATCCTACCTGCATGACCCTTGTCAGCAAGCTAAGCTGTGACACCAAGTCAAAATGACAAGGAGGCAGAGCCACTTGCACCGCCGACTGATGGGTACTTTTGAGAGGACCCACGTCCCACCGTGTAAGGGGAGGAACCAATGGTTCATTGGAGATTCCCGCACCGCAGACTCCCAGCATTCCCTTTCAGAGCATCACTCCTTCCGGTCCTGCTGGGTGCGCATGCGCTGCACTCCTCCGTCCCACGGCCCCGGGTCCAGCGTCATCCAAGAAAATCCAAAATCAAAACCAGTCCATTGCAAGGTTGTCTTCTAAAAGAGCAGTCCACATCCGAGGCTTATATTTGTAACTATGCTCGATCGCAGGTTTTCAATGCCGGGTGATCGGCCCGGCTCAACCCCCAACCTGGAGGACCTGTGGCTGATTGCAGTTCCGAAGAACTGGGCGATGGGTGGATTGTCTCGACCTCCACTGCAAATTAAGGTCGCCTGTACCCTTGTGGCATCCATATTGGAATTGGAAAAGCCGCTACTGTTGACCATGGGTAGGCCTAACCCATGTTGGCAATCGCTAAAGATTGAAGGTACACCTGGCTGTACACGACATCCATCAGAGACTAGGGCCGCCTCTAATTCCACCTGGATTCGACTTCTTGATTGTGATTGACTCCCTCCAGACACACAACTGATCTCAACAGGACCAGCTATAAAATAGTTTAAACTATTCCGATTAGCATTTCTTAAACCTGGATCATGAAATGAACCCACACTGGTAGGACAATCAATGGGTAATGGAACACCTTTCAATGTCCGATGATCACACGAAGACTCCAATGGCTGACCACTTTCCGCTAATCCAGCCACCTGGTATGACGAAGTTGAATCTCCACTCATCTTAGATTCACGATTAGTTAATCTCTAGTTGCTGTAAGTCTGTAGACTTCGAAGATTCTTGCCCAAGAACCGGTGGGACCTCTAACACCTTATGTTCCAATGATGACACCAGTAGTCCATAGTAGTAGAAAATGGATCGATCTGGATCAGTTTTAGCCAACTCACAAGCCCCTGAGAAAATGACCACCGTGCACCGTGAGCCCACGGTCTTTTACGACCTCCATTTTAGGGGTGAATTCGTTCCCTTTTATGACCTCCATTTTAAGGGGTGACCTCGTTCTCTTTTACGAGCACATTTTAGGGGGTGAACTCATTCCCTTTTATGAGCATATTTTCCAACCCCTATGAACAAACAGCAGAACATCAGACTACGTAACATAACGAACATACAGAAGAGCAAATTGAACTCGTTCCATTTTATGAACACTTTTTCAACCCTTATTTTAACATAGCAGACATTACGAACATATAGAAGAGAAGATAACACATAACACTACGTAACACACAGCAGAACAGATAACAGATAAGAATATGAAACATAGAAGGGGTGTATTCGTTCTCTTTTATGAGCATATTTTCCAACCCCTATTTTAAGATAACAGAAATTACATACGATTACGAACACATAGAAGAGCAGATAACACATAAGAGTACGTAACATAACAAGGGTGAATTTATTCCCTTTTATGAGCATATTTTCCAACCCCTATTTTAACATAGCATAGAATACATGGAGACTATGAACATACAGCAGAGCAGATAACAAACACAACCACCTCCATTTTAAGGGTGTATTCATTCCCTTTTATGAGCATATTTTCCAACCCCTATTTTAACATAGCAGAAATTACATAGCACAGCTAATAAAAGAACATGGTTTATTTCAGAAATTACACTGAGACTACGTAACACACAACATCCTCCATTTCCAACCCCTACGAACACATAACACTACGTAACACACAGCAGAACAGATAACACATAAGAGTACGTAACACACAAGGGTGTATTCATTCTCTTTTATGAGCATATTTTCCAACCCCTATTTCAACATGACAGAGACTACGAAACATGGCGGACATAGCACAGGGGGTGTATTCATTTTCTCCACCTCTAATTGAACATAGCAGAAATTACACTGAGAGTACGTAACACACAAAAACCTCGATTTTAAGGGTGGACTCGTTCTCTTGTATAATTACTTTTCCAACCCCTATTTTACCATAGCAGATTTTTCAACCCGTATTTTAAGACAATGAATACCTATGTAACATAGCGATTGGATACGCTCTTTGAACCGATTTGGATGAAACTAGGCATATGGGGGTTTTCGACCATGCTGAGTACGAATATCATACATATTTTTACCTGGGTCCTATAGTTTATGTGGCATACGCCCTTTTTATGACAATTTTAACCGATTTGGGTGAAACTCGGTATATGAGGGTTTTCGGACATGCTGATTACAAATATACTTATTTTTATCTGGGTCTGATAGTTTATGTGGGATACGCCCTTTGTATGACACTTAAAACCTAATATCTCGAAAACGAAGCATCGTATTGAGATGGTATTTCCATATTTAGCAATAGGTCATCAGGTACTACATGTCCCAAAATTAGTGGTCATCGAGGTCAAAGGTCAACATACTTAAAACCCAATAACTTGAAAACGAAGCAACGTATTGAGGTGCTGTTTCCACATTTAGTAATTGGTCGTCAACTACTACATGTCCCAAAATTAGTGGTCATCGAGGTCAAAGGTCAACATACTTAAAACCTAATTATTCGACAACTGAGACACATATTGAGGTGCTGTTTCCAAATCTAGTAACTGGTCACCAACTACTACAAGTTCCAAAATTAGTCGCCATCGAGGTCAAAGGTCAAAATACTTAAAACCTAATAACACGAAAACTGAGCCACATATTGTGGTGCTGTTTCCAAATCTAGTAACTGGTCATCAACTACTACAAGTTCCAAAATACTGATCATCGAGGTCAAAGGTCAAAACTCTTAAATGGATCCACATATTGAGGTGTTATTTCCAAATCTAGTAACTGGTCATCAACTGCTACAAGTTCTAAAATAATGATCATCGAGGTCAATGGTCAACATACTTAAAACCTAATAACACGAAAACTGAGCTACATATTGAGATGCTCGGTCACCAACTCTACAAGTTCCAAAATACTGATCATCAAGGTCAAAGGTGAACATACTTAAAAAAACTAATGACTCGAAAACTGAGCAAAATATTGAGCTGCTGTTTCCACATTTAGTAATCGGTCACCAAAGACCACATGTCTCAAAAGTGTCAACCATCGAGGTCAAACTCGAAAACGGAGCCAAATATTGAGGTGGTGTTTCCACATTTAGTAATAGTTCATCAATCACTGCAAGTTCCAAAATAATGACCATCGAGAGCTTGTAAACGGAGCAACGGATAAATTTTGTACAAAGCAGAAAAAGTGAAAGAGGAATAAATTTGAGTGGCCTATTGAATTTTGTACCAACGAGAAATGTCATTTTTTCTAGACCATGTTCTAATATTTAAACAAACGAAGGGTGAATTTGAGGGACCTATTCAATTTTGCATCAACGAGAAATAATTGCGTATTTTAAACAAACAATCGGATAAATTTAACCGGCTCAGAAGTTCAATACTATTTTGTACTCTTGAGTGAGCTTTCCAATTTTGTAGCAAGAAGGACCATTTTTTAAAAAAAAACTAACTCAGAATTTCATTTCATTTTTGTAATACTCAAATTTGGATGAAGTGTTTAGTTTTGTACAAACCAGAAAAATTTGATTGGATTATTTCCTTAGGTACCAACTGGAAAAAGTGAAGGGCCATTATTCAAATAAACGAAGGAATAGAGTATTTAGTTTTTGTACGAACTAGAAAAAAAGGAAGTGAAGTATGAATAAAACTTAGGTGGACTATTTTCTTTTGTATCAATCAGAAAAAAAAACGAAGAAGAGCCATTTTAACAAGTTTATAATTTCGATGTTCTACTTTTTATACCAACGAGAAAAAAAATGAACTAGCTGAATATACGAAAGAATAAATTTAAGTGACCTATTCAATTTTGTACCCATGAGAAATGGCTCAGCAAAAGGCGAAGAAGGACTATTTTAAACAATGGAGTATTTAGTTTTGCACCATTTTAGAGTATTCAAATAAACAAAGGAATTATAATTTGTGTCAACTCTAAAATCAATTAAACGAAGTAATGCATTTGAAAAACCGAAGTTGAGTATTTTATACCATTTTATATTATTTCAACAAACAAAGGAATAAGCAAAATAAAGGATCATTTTATATCATTTTAAACTAGTCTATTTAATTTTGTAGCAACCAAAGGATTTTCACGAAAGAACAAAATTGTACTAATCAGAAAAACCGAAGAAGACCCATTTTAACTAACTGAGAATTTCTGTACCTTTTTGTACTATTTAAACAAACGATGGGATAAATTTGAGTGACCTGTTTTTTGTACTAACCAGAAAAGGCGAAGAAGGATCATTTTATACCTTTATGTGCTATTTAAATAAACGAAGGAATAAATTTGAGTGATCTATTCAATTTTATACCAATCAGAAGAAAAGCAAAGAAGGGCCATTTTGAAGAAGGTACCTTTATACTAGCTCAATGAACGAAAGAACAAATTTGAGTGTTCTACTTTTTATACCAAACAAAGAAGAACCATTTTGTACTAATCAAATAAACGAAAGAAAAAAGTAAAAAAAAAGACCAATTTAACTAGCTCAGAATTTATATACGTTTTGTTTAGGTGTCCTACTTTTTGTACCAGCGTGAAATGTCTTTTTAACCAGCTTAGTAGTATTCAAATAAACAAAAAAACCGAAGAAGGATCATTTTAACTAGTTCAGAATTTCTGTACTTTTGTGCCATTCAAACAAATGAAAAAAACAAGCAGGAAAAGAAAAGAATTTGTACTGACCAGAAAAGGCGAAGAAGGATCATTATATACCTTTATGTGCTATTTAAATAAACGAAGGAATAAATTTGAGTGATCTATTCAATTTTATACCAATCAGAAGAAAAGCAAAAAAGGGCCATTTTAACTAGTTGAGTATTTTTGTGCTACACAAATCAACAAATGAATAAATTTGAGTGACCTATTCAATTTGGTATCAACAAGAAATGCCATTTTAAATAACTCAGCATTTTATATATTTTTGTGCTATTTAAATAAACGAAGAAAGCGAAGGAGATCCAATTTAGCTAACTCAGAATTTTATACCATTTTGTACTAATCAAATAAACGAAGGAATAAATTTTTGTGACCTATTCAGTTTTGAAAACAAGCAGGAAAAGGAAAGAATTAACATTTTGTACTAATCAAATAACCATATTAACTAACTCAAGAAACGAAAGAATAAATTTTGGGTGGCTTAAGCAAAGAAGGTCAATTTGTACCTTTTGTGCTATTAAAACTGAGTGACCTATTCAATTTTGTTTTCAATTAAAAAAAACGGAGAAGGTCTATTTTATGTACATTTTGTACTACTCAAATAAACAAAGAAATACCATATTCTGCTACTCAAACAAACGACGGAATAAGCTCAGAATTTCTATACCTTTTTGTGTTATTCAAATAAACGAAGGAATAAATTTGTGTGACTTATACCAACCATGAAGGTCCATTATACCATTTTGTATTACGGGTGGTCTATTTCATTTTTGTAACAATCAGAAGAAAACAGCTCAGAATTTTATACCTTTGTGGACACCTAAACAAAACGTATATAAATTCTGAGCTAGTTAAATTGGTCTTTTTTTCACTTTTTTCTTTCGTTTATTTGATTAGTACAAAATGGTTCTTCTTTGTTTGGTATAAAAAGTAGAACACTCAAATTTGTTCTTTCGTTCATTGAGCTAGTATAAAGGTACCTTCTTCAAAATGGCCCTTCTTTGCTTTTCTTCTGATTGGTATAAAATTGAATAGATCACTCAAATTCATTCCTTCGTTTATTTAAATAGCACATAAAGGTATAAAATGATCCTTCTTCGCCTTTTCTGGTTAGTACAAAAAACAGGTCACTCAAATTTATCCCATCGTTTGTTTAAATAGTACAAAAAGGTACAGAAATTCTCAGTTAGTTAAAATGGGTCTTCTTCGGTTTTTCTGATTAGTACAATTTTGTTCTTTCGTGAAAATCCTTTGGTTGCTACAAAATTAAATAGACTAGTTTAAAATGATATAAAATGATCCTTTATTTTGCTTATTCCTTTGTTTGTTGAAATAATATAAAATGGTATAAAATACTCAACTTCGGTTTTTCAAATGCATTACTTCGTTTAATTGATTTTAGAGTTGACACAAATTATAATTCCTTTGTTTATTTGAATACTCCAAAATGGTGCAAAACTAAATACTCCATTGTTTAAAATAGTCCTTCTTCGCCTTTTGCTGAGCCATTTCTCATGGGTACAAAATTGAATAGGTCACTTAAATTTATTCTTTCGTATATTCAGCTAGTTCATTTTTTTCTCGTTGGTATAAAAAGTAGAACATCGAAATTATGAACTTGTTAAAATGGCTCTTCGTTTTTTTTCTGATTGATACAAAAGAAAATAGTCCACCTAAATTTTATTCATACTTCACTTCCTTTTTTTCTAGTTCGTACAAAAACTAAATACTCTATTCCTTCGTTTATTTGAATAATGGCCCTTCACTTTTTCCAGTTGGTACCTAAGGAAATAATCCAATCAAATTTTTCTGGTTTGTACAAAACTAAACACTTCATCCAAATTTGAGTATTACAAAAATGAAATGAAATTCTGAGTTAGTTTTTTTTAAAAAATGGTCCTTCTTGCTACAAAATTGGAAAGCTCACTCAAGAGTACAAAATAGTATTGAACTTCTGAGCCGGTTAAATTTATCCGATTGTTTGTTTAAAATACGCAATTATTTCTCGTTGATGCAAAATTGAATAGGTCCCTCAAATTCACCCTTCGTTTGTTTAAATATTAGAACATGGTCTAGAAAAAATGACATTTCTCGTTGGTACAAAATTCAATAGGCCACTCAAATTTATTCCTCTTTCACTTTTTCTGCTTTGTACAAAATTTATCCGTTGCTCCGTTTACAAGCTCTCGATGGTCATTATTTTGGAACTTGCAGTGATTGATGAACTATTACTAAATGTGGAAACACCACCTCAATATTTGGCTCCGTTTTCGAGTTTGACCTCGATGGTTGACACTTTTGAGACATGTGGTCTTTGGTGACCGATTACTAAATGTGGAAACAGCAGCTCAATATTTTGCTCAGTTTTCGAGTCATTAGTTTTTTTAAGTATGTTCACCTTTGACCTTGATGATCAGTATTTTGGAACTTGTAGAGTTGGTGACCGAGCATCTCAATATGTAGCTCAGTTTTCGTGTTATTAGGTTTTAAGTATGTTGACCATTGACCTCGATGATCATTATTTTAGAACTTGTAGCAGTTGATGACCAGTTACTAGATTTGGAAATAACACCTCAATATGTGGATCCATTTAAGAGTTTTGACCTTTGACCTCGATGATCAGTATTTTGGAACTTGTAGTAGTTGATGACCAGTTACTAGATTTGGAAACAGCACCACAATATGTGGCTCAGTTTTCGTGTTATTAGGTTTTAAGTATTTTGACCTTTGACCTCGATGGCGACTAATTTTGGAACTTGTAGTAGTTGATGACCAGTTACTAGATTTGGAAACAGCACTTCAATATGTGTCTCAGTTGTCGAGTAATTAGGTTTTAAGTATGTTGACCTTTGACCTCGATGGTCATTATTTTGGAACTTGTAGTAGTTGATGACCAGTTACTAGATTTGGAAACAGCAACTCAATATGTGGCTCAGTTTTCGTGTTATTAGGTTTTAAGTATGTTGACCTTTGACCTTGATGATCAGTATTTTGGAACTTGTAGTAGTTGGTGACCAGTTACTAGATTTGGAAACAGCACCTCAATATGTGTCTCAGTTGTCGAGTAATTAGGTTTTAAGTATGTTGACCTTTGACCTCGATGACCACTAATTTTGGGACATGTAGTAGTTGACGACCAATTACTAAATGTGGAAACAGCACCTCAATACGTTGCTTCGTTTTCAAGTTATTGGGTTTTAAGTATTTTGACCTTTGACCTCGATGACCACTAATTTTGGGACATGTAGTACCTGATGACCTATTGCTAAATATGGAAATACCATCTCAATACGTTGCTTCGTTTTCGAGATATTAGGTTTTAAGTATGTTGACGTTTGACCCCGATGGCCATTATTTTGGAACTTGTAGTAGTTGATGACCAGTTACTAGATTTGGAAACAGCACCTCAATATGTGGCTCAGTTTTCGTGTTATTGGGTTTTAAGTATTTTGACCTTTGACCTCGATGGTCATTATTTTGGAACTTGTAGCAGTTGGTGACCAGTTACTAGATTTGGAAATAACACCTCAATATGTGGCGCAGTTTACGAGTGATTGGGTTTTAAGTATTTTGACCTTTGACCTCGATGACCACTAATTTTGGAACTTGTAGTACCTGATGACCTATTGCTAAATGTGGAAACACCACTTCGATATTTGGCTCCGTTTTCGAGTTATTAGGTTTTAAGTGTCATACAAAGGGCGTATCCCACATAAACTATCAGACCCAGATAAAAATAAGTATGATATTTGTAATCAGCATGTCCGAAAACCCTCATATACCGAGTTTCACCCAAATCGGTTAAAATTGTCATAAAAAGGGCGTATGCCACATAAACTATAGGACCCAGGTAAAAATATGTATGATATTCGTACTCAGCATGGTCGAAAACCCCCATATGCCTAGTTTCATCCAAATCGGTTCAAAGAGCGTATCCAATCGCTATGTTACATAGGTATTCATTGTCTTAAAATACGGGTTGAAAAATCTGCTATGGTAAAATAGGGGTTGGAAAAGTAATTATACAAGAGAACGAGTCCACCCTTAAAATCGAGGTTTTTGTGTGTTACGTACTCTCAGTGTAATTTCTGCTATGTTCAATTAGAGGTGGAGAAAATGAATACACCCTCTGTGCTATGTCCGCCATGTTTCGTAGTCTCTGTCATGTTGAAATAGGGGTTGGAAAATATGCTCATAAAAGAGAATGAATACACCCTTGTGTGTTACGTACTCTTATGTGTTATCTGTTCTGCTGTGTGTTACGTAGTGTTATGTGTTCGTAGGGGTTGGAAATGGAGGATGTTGTGTGTTACGTAGTCTCAGTGTAATTTCTGAAATAAACCATGTTATTTTATTAGCTGTGCTATGTAATTTCTGCTATGTTAAAATAGAGCAGATAACACATAAGAGTACGTAACATAACAAGGGTGAATTTATTCCCTTTTATGAGCATATTTTCCAACCCCTATTTTAACATAGCATAGAATACATGGAGACTATGAACATACAGCAGAGCAGATAACAAACACAACCACCTCCATTTTAAGGGTGTATTCATTCCCTTTTATGAGCATATTTTCCAACCCCTTCTATGTGTTCGTAATCGTATGTAATTTCTGTTATCTTAAAATAGGGGTTGGAAAATATGCTCATAAAAGAGAACGAATACACCCCTTCTATGTTTCATATTCTTATCTGTTATCTGTTCTGCTGTGTGTTACGTAGTGTTATTTTTATCTTCTCTTCTATGTGTTCGTAATGTCTGCTATGTTAAAATAAGGGTTGAAAAAGTGTTCATAAAATGGAACGAGTTCAATTTGCTCTTCTGTATGTTCGTTATGTTACGTAGTCTGATGTTCTGCTGTTTGTTCATAGGGGTTGGAAAATATGCTCATAAAAGGGAATGAGTTCACCCCTTAAAATGTGCTCGTAAAAGAGAACGAGGTCACCCCTTAAAATGGAGGTCATAAAAGGGAACGAATTCACCCCTAAAATGGAGGTCGTAAAAGACCGTGGGCTCACGGTGCACGGTGGTCATTTTCCCAGGGGCTTGTGAGTTGGCTAAAACTGATCCAGATCGATCCATTTTCTACTACTGTCCATCCATATTATTGGATTTCCTATGGGGCCCAAAATTCTTATTTCGGCCCAACATAATATTATAGGCTCCCTCACTGAGATTCGGAGAAGTCTGCACGGTCATTTCAATTGCACCAAGTCTCCACTCTCCATATTCCGACGTCTCTTGCCAAAAGTAACTCGATTTCTTCTCTGGTATGGCTATACGATTAAGTTCCACTAATTCTGAGTTGGATACACTGCAGGTATCCTCCACCGACGCCACTGGACGACTCTGGCTCAAATGTAGTTGACCACACTTCTCTAAGGGCTGTACATCTGTAGTCTTCTTCCGTATCTCATCTACGAAGCTATTATCCACACTGTCTAGGATGGAAACCCTGAAATCTTGCGTAGCCTTCGACGACGACGACTCACACCGACCCTGTTCCATGACCATCTCACTCATTCCCATGGACTGTGGTGCACTTAAAGGATAAAAATTCCTTCCATTAAAATTCTGGTCATGGGATGTAACACTGGGAGCAAGTGCATAGCCCGACGGCGACGCCTCACACCGACCTTGGTTTAAGTTCCTACAAACAGTTTCAATTGGTGTCCAATGTACAATTGGATTCCGGAAACCACTCTCGTGAATGTCCTCCTTCCGTAGGTTGGCAACACTGGTGACAGGATTGGATACCGACGGCGAAGTTACTTCTGACGAATCATCGACAATTTCCCCATCAAACACTTCCGACGACTGCCCTGGTCTCCTCAATGAACCAGCTGACTGAAAACTTTTATCATTCCTTCCTTGCTCAGAAGGATAAACCATAACACTATTATTACTAGACGCCCTCTTCGACGCTAAATCACTAGGTGCATTAAGTTTGCTGCGTCTTGACAAACAAGGTTCGTAAACAACATCATCAGAAAATTCGAAGTCTCTATTCAAAAATTCGTTTTTACTTATTTTAGACGCCGACGCTAAATCTTGGATCAATGACGCCGACGCCTCACTCGATGAACAGCCAAACCGACGCTCTGGGTGTAGTAAGGATCATCGGTTGATTTCAAAGTCCATCGATAGTCCAAGATCACTGTCCCTGGTTTGCAAGCTAAACTCACTCCTAATATTATTGTCCGCCGACGCTGATGTTCCCCTATGGCTGAAACCTCTCCGACACCTCTTAGGACTACCTACCTGACTCTGTTCTGATCCTCTAAACATCTTCTTTTCACCTAATGGACAAGTCACTAACGTCTGGGCACATTTTATACGACGATCCCACGACGGCGACGCTCCCTCGGGGCTATCTCGACGCCACTGCCTCGATTGAAAAACCATCGAATGCTCCGGCCAAAACGACTCCAATTTACTTTGCTGATCTTCGTAAACAACTGCCTGATTATTACCACTTCGACGCTGCTTCCACCTCGACGCCGACGCTGGACGACGCTTGGCATTACTTGACTGCACACCACGACGCCCCTCGCCTCTGATGTCTCTAGACTCCATGCGGTTAAAAATCTCCCGAAAACGCGACTTCACTTCAGCTTCTAAGTCCGACGCTGGCGACACCGACGACGAACTACGCATGTCCTGACCCTTCTCACAGCACTTCTTATTAAATGGTGGATTCCCATCCTGAGAGTTCTCAAAATATGAAATTTTCTTAATCTTCACCTTTCACAGTTGTCACGTTAATGTCCGGACTGGACATCGTGACGTCACTCCATGACACTGACGGAACATACCGTTCAGTGACTCTTAAATCATCCAAGCTCACATCCAGAATTTTCATAAATAATCTAGCTAAAAACTGCGAATTGGATGCACAATTGTCAGTTCGGGTTTTAACCCCTACGGCACTACTACTTGTTGACTGCAAATTACCAACATATTTTTCACGAGAAGGTTTATGTAGGATTGGCACCGAAGTGCCTTCTTGACCTAAATACAACGTATCTGATGTTAAATCCAAACGAGCATTCAAGTATTTCAGTTCACCGATACCAATAATAAACTTCGGCTCTAGTCGGTCCACTAAAAAGAACTTCAGCCGATAAAATTTATTCCTGAATTTTAAAGGTATATAAACACACGACGTAAGGCCTACCGCTCACTGGCAACATTTTGTCGGGCAACTATCTTGTTGCTCTGGCTAAATGCATTGAGTCTTATGGGAGTCCGCTCACTGAGGCGACAGCGACAGAAAAGTTGCCAAGGTGTCGCCAAGCAGGGCGACAGCAGGGCAACAGCTCGGCGACGGAACAGTTGCGCAACATCTAAAAATGCATTGAGTCTTATGGGAGTCCGCTCACTGAGGCGACGGCGACAGAAAAGTTGCCGAGGTACCTCCAAATAGAAAGGTAAAAAATAAATGTTTTCTACAAGTTTTTTTTCACGTAACAGTTCGTTCCGTGTGTAGCGCGTGAAAAGAAGTGTTCGCAATGGAAACTAATACATTCTTTGATTAGTGACTAGCATGTCTTTAGTGATAAAGACTATGAAAAATTAATTGAGGAAATAGAGAAACGCTCAGCGTTAAAGAAGAAATTTATGTAAAGAAGAAATTATGGAAGGAAGTGTGTTTCGCTGTTATAAGAAACTAGAATGAGCTTTCCAGCCAAGAAAAAACAACACACGTAGGTACATTTTTTGATAATGACATATCGCTGTCATACTATACACTACTACTTTCATTAATTTCCCACAACTAGAAAAAAATACAGATAAAATTATCATTTTCAAGTTTCTTTCCATTTCAATTATAAAAAATAAAAAAAAAACTGTACTGTATAAAAATGGCCGATTTTAAAACGTGAAGAATACGCGGGAAGAACGAAGAAAGCCAATTTTTATTTTATGGCTATACGTAGAACAGTGAGAGTACAGTTACTGTACAGTGTTGTCGGATTGCCGCTTTTGTTAGTTTCGTTCTGTTAGTTATTTCCAGTCGTTTTATATTGTCGTTATTCTTGTTATCTTTTGATTCGAATAATTGTTCCCGTTCGTATTAGCTTACACAATGCTGTTATTTTTGTCACTCACTGACATTCAGGGACGTCATTTAGGGGGGGCAGGAGGTGCAATTGCTCCCCAAGAGTTTGAGGAATACATATACTTTAATCAATAGTCTACTAATATACTAGTACAAAACGTGAAAGTCTTATGTCGGTGGTGCTCTTGCCCCCCTCAAGTGAAGTCTGAAATAACGCCCCTGTTGACGCTAGCTTCGAAAGTTTATTTAAATTTATTTATTTAACCATTGGAATGGGCGGTAGTTTTTTTTAATGTCCGAAAATAGCGATTATGTGAACTGTTCCGGTTGCCGATTATGTAAATTGTGATATCAAATGCTCGGCAACTTTTCTGTTGCCGTCGCCAGTGAGCGAGGGTATGGCAACAAAACTGTTTTGTCTCCGTGAAGTTGCTGACTGCAGGCGACAGCGACGAGATAGTTGCGCAACTTTTTTGTCGCCAGTGAGCGGTAGGCCTAAGGGCTACAGCTCACTGGCAACATTTTGTCGGGCAAATATCTTGTTGCTCTGGCTAAATGCATTGAGTCTTATGGGAGTCCGCTCACTGAGGCGACGGCGACAGAAAAGTTGCCGAGGTACCTCCAAGCAGAGAGAGAAAAAATAAATGCTTTTTACAAGTTTTTTTTTTCACATACATAACAATTTGTTCCGTCTGTATCGCGTGAAAAGAAGTGTTCGCAATGGAAGCTAATACATGTATGTCTTTAATTAGTGATGTAGACCATTAAAAATTAATTGAGGAAATAGAGAAACGTTCAGCATTATATAAAAAAAAATAGTTTGCAAGAATAACTATTCAGATATAAATTTAAAAAAGAAATTGTTGGAGGAAGTGTATTTCGCTGTTGTAAGAAACTTGAATGAGCTTTCCAACCAAGAAAATAATAATACCGGTAGATAAATTAGATAATTCGATAATTACATATGGCTGTCATACTACAAACTACTATATTTATTGAGTTCCCACAACTAGAAAATAATACAGATAAAATTATCATTCTCAATTTTCTTTACACTTCAAATGTTTAAAAAAAACTGTACAATATAAAAATGACCGAATTTAAAACGTGAAGAGTACGCGAAAACAAGGAAAGCCAAGTTTTATTTTATGGTTATACGCAGAACATCTGAGAATACATAGTACAGTGTTGTCGGATTGCAGTTAAGTTTCGTTTTGTTAATTATTTCAAGTCGTTTTATATTTTCATTGTTATTATTATATTTTGATTTGAATAATCCTGTCCGTTCATATTATAGTTATTTACGATGTAAAATGCTCTTATCTTTTCTCACTCATTCACGCAACCCAGCGCCGTAACTTAGGTTTTTTCTTGCGGGCAAGCATTAATACGCGTATTTGGGCCCCTACATAAAATGTTTTTTCTAATTCTTGGTCCCCCCTCTTTCCATCTTTCTCTTACTCTTTATAGGCACCCGGCGGGAGCTCATGTGGTTCGGATTCCACGTTAATCAGTAGGTCCACGTCTCATATAGCCTCACTGCTGAACAGGACGTTAAACTCAAAATCAACTCAACTCTTTATATGCACCCCGGAGCCTGCGGGCATTCCCGCACAACAAGGTCTGCGGGACAGTTATTTACGCTCCTGTGTCCGACCTGCCGTACATGACAAATTAATTAAGGGGACAATGTTGACAAATCTCAAAGCCATACGAATAAATATTATTTCTAAGGCCCCTAATAATAGACAATTTTTACTGAAATGTGCACACGACTCATTTTTGTTTTATTTACCTTTCGTGTGTTGTTTTGTTTAGGTAATGTAGTGAATCTATTTGATGCTTCACTTATAATTTCATGTTCATATCGTATATGGACTAAGAAAATTTTGTCTTAAAGTGGACCCCCCTCGAACAGCGAGAGCTTCCCTAAGGGCAGTTGGCCCCTGCCCCCAGCACAATTAACGGCCCTGATGCTACCTTCAAAATTTTGATAGCATTGGCGTATTTAGGATATTTTTTTGCTTACTTCTAAAAACTGCAAGAACATTTTAGATCTTATTACAATAATGTTATATATGCCGTCTGAGTCCCTCCCCCGCCCTCATTGTTAATCTCTTCAAATTCTTTAGTTCCGCATTTAAGATAGGTCTCCCATTGTCGAAGAAATTATTCTTAGAACTTTTATGTCCTCCTTTGAACCTCAACACACCCGAAAACCTGTGCAGACTTATTCCGAGTGTGAATTGACAAAGAACTACCTCTCATGACAATGTTAAAGGTGCCCACTCTAGGATACATGTTTAATAGACCTTTTGTACTAATTTGAGGAAGCTCAATCTACCCAATTTTGAGATTATTTTTCTACAGACACCATGGATAGACATGTTAAGAAAAATAGTTCTATTCACTGTTTAGCTTGTAAAATTTTCCCTTCAGCGATTTCTCACTGTATATACGATGTACGCAGTATTTCTTTTTCTTCTTTTTTCCTTCTTAAGTTCAACATTACCTCACAAACAATACCACATTCTTTCAAGGTCATCGTGTTGTATGATATCAAATGCCCGGCAACTTTTCTGTTGCCGTCGCCAGTGAGCGAGAGTGAGGCAACAAAAATGTTTTGTCGCCGTGAAGTTGCTAAGTGTAGGCGACAGCGACAAGATAGTTGCGCAACTGTTTTGTCGCCAGTGAGCGGTAGGCCTAAGAGTCAATGCTTTACCAGAAATTCCAACACCTGTAAACATCTCCTTCAGAACCTTAACAGGATTTCTTTGTTTCTGGTTCCACTCATCAAAACATTCTTTATTGAGTAAGCTCACCGATGAGCAGCTATCTATCCCCCCAATCATACGCTGTCCTAATATAAATACTTCAACGAAAGAAGCTACTAAATCCTTATTATTACACTGTTTATTCGTACCCAATAACATTTGAGCACCCCTTTTAGAATTGCTTCTAGAGTCTCGGTCTAGCTGGGATTGCACCCGGCTCCTTGACTTCGAAGTAGTGGGCCTAACCCTTTCTTTCGAAGAGATATTAACCCTGGCAAAACTACCACCAAGTTTGTTTAGATCTGGTACTGCACTATATGTAACACTAGAGCGAAAGCTAGGATTGACTTCCCTCTGCTCCGCCACTGTTTGATTCCTAATCATGCTATTGTATACAAGTTGATTTCTGGAATGCATTTCATACTTTCGCACTTCATTCATTAATGTATCTAAGTCATTTGGTGTATCGTATTTAAACAACTCATACTTAAGAGCGGGTATCATACCCTCCATTATATTCGTAAGGATCGCTGTTCGATATGTCCTTCCGGTACAAACGACATAACTATCGATAACCTTTTGTACATACTCCATAACATTTTCGTTAGGCTCTTGTAAACAATGAACATAAAGACGTAAAATTTGTTGTTTTCCTAATGGAGTCACAAAACGATCAAACAGAGATTTGCATATAACACTCCAATCATTAGTAAGCAACATTTGTTTACTAAATTCGTTATAGAACATACCTGATGTCCGTCCCAAGGAACTAACAAAAACTGCCTCTTTCGGGTATTGTCCAGTCTGAATTATCCGATACACCGCCAACAGGAACTTAAAAGTAACCATATCGTCCATTCCATCACAATGGGGAATACTATCCACTTGATGTAAGAAGTTCTGATTAGCTGCCATAATTGTAATTTTGTCCATATTAACACTATGAGGAATAAACGCATTTAATTTCCACTTTTCACCAAACCCACGAGTTTCGTCCTTTTTCTCGCCTTCACTCACTAACTTAAATGGATTCGTCGCGCACTGTCCAACAGACTCGGCTCCAACAGCAGGTTTATCACTCCTTCCTTCGTGTCCATGACCTTGCTCAACCAACAACTCGCTCTGCCCAGATAACGACGTAATACACCTGTTATTTCTTTCAGTGTGAACACAAACATTGGAAGCTGATTCCGACTCACTATCACTTTCATTTAAAAACGAAAAAGTACGTAACTCCGAGGACTGTTCAGAAAAAGAGGAAGTTCTATTATTTCTTTCTAGAAATGGATTTGTATCTCTAAACCGACCATGGTCTCCATTATCGAAATGATTTAGACACAATTGAACTGGTACAGTGCTCTGACTTGAATTCATATCACTCCAGTTCGAACCCCGCGCACCTTCCATGGTGAAAAAGAGACTGGTTATCGCTATATAACTACAAAAAGATAAATAACGTTTCTATCTTCTATTACTTATAATGCCTCTCATAATAAATGTCCTCTGAATTACCTTTCACTAAACCACTTATTTGATTTAAATAGTTTCTGAGAAAGAAAAATGTAAGTTTCATTACTTAACTTACACAAAAAATAAGTCTTCCACTTCACACACAACTATACACAGCTCTCTGCTCAACTTCAATTATAATACTGAAGTTGGTGATTTTGTGTTACGCTGTGCTCATGTGACTCTACCGAAGTAAGCATGGACAGTCGCATAGGGTAAGGTGATCCCAGTCGAGAAATCACCCCACGTTTTGTTTGATTAACTTGTGAAACTGAAGAAGAGAGAGAGACAAACAATAGTTCAATAAATTCACCAGAATATTGCAGAGACCATATGACATAAAGCTTTCTTTCACTTGGAAAATTACTTACTTGCCGCGAAATAACAGGAAAAAAAATGATCATTAAGAAATATATCGCTAAGTTCTTCATTCGGGTTAAATGATAAGCTCTTATGAACGAATATATCTTTATAGGAATTAAATAAACAACGAATGTACAAAACTTAACAAATCTTGAACACTGGAGTCTTTATCCACCACAAACATATGCTTCTAATGAGACTTACGCCTTCCATTTAAACGTCCACAGAGTCACAGAAATCCATTAAATTTATTAATAATCCTCCTATTTAGTATTAATACGTAGAACAACCTTATATCAATGTTGTAATCAAATTTCGATTAACAAGAAGAGCGAAATATCACAACTCATTACAAAATCAGCTCAAACTCGTCGTAATAATGTGGATTTCGTTTAGTATCCAATTCTACACTAGATATATTTTACCCTTGCTATCACCAACTTCAGTATGAAGCGGTCTTACACATCTTTCACATACATGATGGTATAGTTCGTCAACCAACCACTTGGCGGCGCTGATTAATCCTTTAACAAAAGAAAACTAACACGCAACTCTAATACTATTCTAGTTATTTTTTTTTTAATTTTATATATATAAAGTTACGATACGTAACAGCCTCCTTGTTGGAACCATAAATTGTCGATGTTTATTTGATCCAAACAGAGCTAAAGAAAAGCAGTGAGCATGGCAGCATAACGAACTCCATTCGTCGTGACAGCCATTCCTTGTTCATCTTCAGAAAAAGTAAGAATTGATTAAGCCTCCACTCCAAATCTCACACCAAACCGTAACTCGCTGAGGGTGCATGTCTTTTTCGTAAATTATTCTTGGGTTCTCTGAGCCCCATATTCGGCAATTGTGCTTGTTCACAAAGCCGTTTAAATGCATGCTAGCTTCATATGAGAAAATTATGCGGTATGTGAAACCATGGCTCTCTCGTTCCTTTTCCAGAATCCATTGCGCAAATTGCCGTCGTTTTCCATGATCCACTGGTTTAAGTTCCTGTGTTAACTGAACTCTGTATGGGTGTAAGTGCAAATCTTCTGATAAGATTCTGTGCACTGTTGCTGGACACATGCGCATTTCTTGAGCACGACGGCATGATTTTCCCGGACTCACAGTAACAGAACCGCACACGGCAACCTTTGCCTCACTTCGGCCACTTACAAGTAAACCTTACATTTGGGTGAATCGAGTTGCTGACTGAGACACATATGAGAAAGTAGTATTAAATGTGGTCAGTTAACAAATGCTGGTTAATGATAAAGCAAAAATAGGATTTATGGTAAAAGTTTTAAACAAAACGCATAACATTGACACCTTATTAATAAAAATTTTACCATAAATCCAATTTTTGCTTTATCATTAACCAGCATTTGTTATCGCATAAACAAGTTGCTAATTTAAGGAAAAATCACCAAAGTGGGATTGAGTCATAATTGAACTTGGGCCTTTCTTCCAGAAAAGTCCTCAATTAGTAAATCAATATGTAGTTCAGAAAAGAGCGCATGACTTGCACAAATGCTCTGCTTAAAGTGAGCACACCTGACAAAGGCAATCGAGTTACACTTCACACATTTGTCGTTAACAATTCCGTCAAAGCAGTAGTCGTAAGGAGCGATCCATTTAATTTTGTGCTGGTTAATGATAAAGCAAAAATGGTTATACCGTTCGATTTATGGTAAAATTTGCTATTGATAAGGTGTCAAGTTATGCATTTTGTTTAAAACTTTTGTCTGATTCAAAATGGCGGATTTGAACATGGCCGCCATCAAGGCAACTCTTACCATAGACCTAATATTTATCCAACTGCTTTTTATTTAATTATTATCGTTAACACAAAATTTACAAGGTGGGGTAAAGGACTAATACATATGCTGCAACAATATTTAATTTCCCTGTAACTTTTTACCAATTGCGCGTAAATCAAAATTAACGTCACCATTGTTCTTCTGATTAAATTTGCGCCTTAAATCATGTAATACATGACCCTATTCTTATTTTAAAAACCTAACCTTAATTCAAAATGGCGGATTTCATGATGGCCGCCGTCAGGTATACCCTTACTATATGACTTCACCCTAGTCCTAAAGTGTACCCATATATTTGTTATTCACCTTTTGTCGTTACAAGAGGTCTTACAGAGCTTTTACCTCGAACTGTATGAAGACTATTCTGTACTTCCATGTGATGTTCTGGTAGCTGTATCTCCTAAACCCCTGGAGCTTCGCACATACAACTTCACTGAAATACTGACCACATTTAATACTACTTTCTCATATGTGTCTCAGTCAGCAACTCGATTCACCCAAACGTAAGGTTTACTTGTTAGAGGGCGTCCAGGGCTTTTGATGTCTACTGTTGATCGGTTCGTTCAAATGTCTTGATCAACTTAAGAACAGTAGATTCATATGGTGCATTGTTATGTCCAAGAATCGTACGGAGTTTCAGAACGGTTTCCGTGAAATTTTCACCATTCTTTTAACAATCAACACTCGGTGTTCCGTACTGTATCTTTTCATGACGATACTCCACAAATACTAGCCTGCAAACAAAACCACGGTATCAAAACAAGCCTCAATGATCACTGATAACAAAACATGCAAAAACAATGTTGTCAACAACAAAAAGGAAAAATGTTAAGCCTCAATGATCACTGATAACAAAACATGCAAAAACAATGTTGTCAACAACAAAAAGGAAAAATGTTCTTTTTGAAACACTCTTTCCTAGTAGTAGTAGTAGTAGCATATATTTCTAAGACTGGCACTAAAGTGACAAGTTACAACAATCATCTGATTTACAGAAGTTATTGAAAATTAACTTGGTGATAATCCCAGGTGTGCGAGTTAATTTGCTGCTGTGTTTGTTATGTTACCTAAATATGCTTAATACTATTAAGATTTTCTTTTAATTTTCTTTTTTAAGTATGAACTATTCTGGTTTCAATAATGGGGTGTAAGGGGAGCTCCCAAGTGAGTACCCAAATGCCAACCTTACTTCCTAGTAGTGCACCCTGGTAACTGCATTTTCAATGCAGACTAACGAGGCTCTGGCGCCTGGTGACACCAGGATAAACATGTCATAATGGAAATGTGAAATGGGGCTCACTGTTATGCTGACGACCCCGTTAACCTCAATTTTTAAAAAAAAGAAAGAAAAATCCGTACTGATCGTTTGAATCACCACCAGAGAGATTCAGATGCTTATCACTAAAAGCTCATGGTCTTCGTAGTCCTCCTGTCCACAAGTTGAATATCTACCGTCCAGTCAATCAACTTTTGGACTCATCCTTTTGCTTTATTACAGTCTTCATGCGTAGAATTGTTCCTGTGAAAGTTATTACTGAATCTCACAAGCTCCGTGTAAAAGCGAGGTACTACTCCATAAATTAATGCTTCGAAAATATTACTACCTATCTTTCTTAACAATATCACTTTGACGAATTTTGGCCACTGAGAAGGAGCCATAACCATTGAACGTTATATTTTTTTTGATAACTCTGCTTGCTATAACTTCAATTTCCTCTACCCTTTAAGTTGTTGACCCGTCAAATCTTGGTTAATTGTATCGTACGAAGTGGATGGCTTAAACGAAAATGACAGAAGCCGCTGGTCTACCCAACGATTTGCTAAGTGCCTGAAATAGCGAGTAACTACTTTCTGTCAGCCATTTGTCCACCACATGGATATTGACTCTACCACCATTCTGGCAAGAATGTCATCTTCAAGATTTTCTTTATAGTCTGCACTTCCATTTCCGCACTACTATTACTCTCTGTCGAATATAGCTTAGCGAACACCTGTGAAATTGAAATTTCTATGAGCGTTTTGACTACAGACAAAACTAAGAACAGGAAGAGCGTTGCAATTAAAGATCAATCATGTAACCGGGAGCAGCATTTTGCTCCCCTGTAGATTTATTTGCCGGCAAATATGGTAGATAGTCAGCTACTGTTACCCCCTGCTGTATACTACTTCAAAATCGTATTGTGATAACAAGAACAACTACCACTATAAGTGTTGCTATGTCAAGTGTTGCTTTCACCACAAATATCAAATTAACCGGTTGTGAATCTGTTTTTATTTTGAAGGTTCTACCAAACAAAAGCTTGTGAAAGTTGTGCACCATAGATCCACCGTAGCATCAAACATTTTTTCTACAATCTTGTGAAGATTTGCCTTTGTGTACACATCAGACCTAAATGCTTCTCCGTTCCAGACTACACCATCCAATAAAACTTCGAAAATATTACTACCTATCATTCTTAACAATATCCCTCATCTAACAATATCATTCTTAACAATATAGTTTGGACTCCCCTTTTTCACGTTTTCATCACTGTCTGGTGAATAAGTCGGAGCGTGTACATATGTCATTCTTTTACAATACTTTCTGAGTCCCAAAGTATGAAAAGGTAGAGCGTTGTAGAATACTGTAATCTGGGAAATCCCATTCGTTGAAATACTTGTTCTAAACAACTACTTATATTTCCGCTTTCGATCACGATGATTTGGTGTGTTATCAAAGAAAACACCGATAACAGCGCATCAATACCCAAAACCGAGTAGAATTTCTTGTTCGTGGAGCCTATACCTATTCTTTTGCTCACCCAGGCTTTCGAAAGAGCATCCTGACGTGAATAATTTAATGAAAAATATTTTCCATGCTCTTCTGTCTGTCTTAGGTTGCCAATAACTTGACAATATTTTCAGTTTTCATTCTTTACCATTTCAGGCTCACGAACTTTTCTGAATAAATGATTTTATTGCCGCTTGTACACCGTTGTGTTGCTTCACAATTTCAAACATCGTAAGATTTGCTTATTTTCCAAAACGTACTGATGGTAAACTACACATAACTGGTACATTTTCAGAAAATACATTAATTTGTTTGTCATTTAGAAGCTTATTTAAGTAACATAACGAACGTGTAAGAAGAGAGATGTGATGATGAAAAATTTTATGTATTATTTCCAAAACCTAATTTACATTATGATATGCTGTTTCAGCTTTCAATAAATTTGAAGCGAAAGCTTTCACTGCCAAACACCCTAGCATCTTTCTGTAGTATTTCAGTTAAGAAATCATCTGTGTCATCTTAAACAATCGGCGAGATACTCTGCTAGATTTGACACTACAACCTTACTCTCGTTGTTTAACAGATTGAACTGGTTTCTTTTAGTTTGCTGCATTTTTGTTTTCTAAAAAATGTTGAAACTTGTATCCATGTATAGTTAGATTTTGAGTTGGTCTATATGGCAGACACTCTGTCACAATTCATGCAGAATGCTAACATACGTCATGACTTTGTATGATATTTTGTAATTTTCCGTAAACTCAGAAGTAGCTGTAATCTAGTCCATTAGCAGACCCTATTCCTGCACTTACATAGAATTTAGTAATTAAGGTGGTGGCAGGAATGTGAAGTGTTAACTTAGCAATCCATGTTGTCACAATTTCTCTGTTAGGAACTTCGTCGTTAAACAATTTTCTGTTTCACTTCACATTCAAACCTCATCTTCTTGTTAAAGTTAATCAAAGTTCTAATACTTCGATGTAGTAACTGCAAAAGTTAGCTTAAGCCTTTGGTATATTTCGGATTTCTTCTCACGTACTTGAGATTTCTTCGAAAGTCTTCATTAATATTGTTGCAAACACTTGGCAATAAATATATTTCACTATGCTAGACAGAATAACCCTTTCTACTTTACTCATATGTCTGGACGTTGGGATGTGGCGCCCCCAACGCCCAGTTCTCAAGAACTGCAGTCAGCCAATGGTCCTCCATTTTGGGAGTTTTGCAGGGCCGATCACCCGGCATATAAAACATGCGATCGGGCATAGTGATAAAATAAGCCTCGGATGTGGACTGCTCTCCTTGGACAACAACCTTGCTATGAACTTTTCTATGATAATGGATTTTGGATGACTGACGTTCGGGCCCGGAGTCTGGTGACTGAGGACGGAAACTGGTAGCGCGCAGCCGTACTGGAAGGAGTGATGCCCTGGAAGGGAAAGCTGAGTGCGCCTTGTGGTTTTCCATAGAAAGCCTGATACCTCCACTTAGTCGGTGGGACGGCGGTCTCTTCGTGAGTACTCATCAGTCAGGAGTAGAAGTGGCCCTGTCTCATTGCAATTGTTTCTTCTCTTGCTTTGAGCCATGACTCAGCTTGTTGACTTTGGCAAACCAGCAATACTGGTCGCTTCGTAGGCCCCTAGAACTATGACGAGGAAGTGAAGGGAATTAGTGGTTTTTCATACTATGATTACGCATCACAAACCTCAAGTAAGCAAGTAGAGGAACAGATCGTGGAGTTTACTCCCCGGTATCTCATTATTAAAGATAATCGTAATGACACATTACGAAGCTTAGGTAAGTCGTCACCTTTCGTGATACATAAACAGCTCATTCATATAGCTGCGGGTAGATTTCTCTCTGACCACATTTAAAAAGAAAAAAACTACGGAATGGTACACTGTTAATACATACCGCAACCGGCAAACAATGAAAACTGTTATTGAAATTTACGTCGTTGGGATCTATTCCTGTCTTAGTTGAAGCTCATTGCCAACTGAATACTATTAGAAGAGTAATTACTTGCTTCGATCTCCATAATGTCAGCGAAGAGAAGCTAAAAGGAGGGCTCCACGACCAGCGTGTTACTGTATTGACGTTAAACGCAGGTGAAACATGGTACTCCCTGTACCCGTATCCTTTCTGTGACAACTGCAAAGAATCCCATCCCGTTTGGTCTCGAGATTGTCCATTGTTTACACTTGAGAAGGGCATTCGTGAATTAATTGTTACGGAGAAAATTTCTGCTGCTGACGCCCGTAGATGTCTGAAGCCTAATCATTCATTTAGAGTTAGCTTTTCTTCAGTAGTTACTGCCGGCATATCCAAGAGCACCCAGACAACTGAAGTCTCTACTCAAACTACTTCTGCTACTCTCTCTACTTGCTCTCAGTCTACCCAGACTGTTGATGCAGGTACCCAAACTAGTTTTCAACCGCCATCTACACCTGCTTCAGATGTAGCTGGCACATCGTTATCGACTGCTACTATAGACTATCGGAAAATTAAGACTCCTCCTGCTTCTCAACATCAATCCATTGGTGCTCCTGGTTCTTTAAGGGAGACCTTCCTCAGAATAACTACCGTCTCTAGTTCTCAACAAGCCCGCAACCAGCCACAGAGGTTTGGGGAGCCATGAATAAGTTAGGGGCGGTAAGTCATTAAAAATTATGTTAGAAATATCTTAATTGTGTCTTTTTGAATTAATGACGGCATTTCGTGTCTGGGGGGGCACGAAAACTTTAGGGGGCCAGGCTCCCTAGCACCCCTCTAGTTGCGGGCCTGGTTCTCAACCTGCGCCTGCCTCAACGGATTCACCTCGTAAAGGCAAGAAGAAATTGCAATGAACTAAATCTGCCAGTTCTCCTACTAGTAAGAAGTCCAAATCTTCTTCTAGTCCACTTGGCAGTCCACATCATAGCGATTCCTCTCTCTCGAATGATATGGCGGTGGATGATCCTGATCCTTTTATTGTCGTTGAGGACAAGAAAAAATCAAAACAGCGTATTACTCCACCTTAACACCTCTTTTTGATAATGGCCCTTTTTCAATGGAATTTGAATGGTTTTTCCAGCCATCCAGAATAATTTACGCAGTTGCTTCACACCATTCAACCTGTAATTTTTTTTTCCTTCAGGAAACACATTTTATTCCAACTCACTTTGCTGTCGTGTCGGGTTATACTATCTATAGACGCGATCAAGTTTCTGATGGCCATGCTGCAGGAGGAGTGGCTATTGGTGTCGTGAACAGCTTATATTCCTCACTCCTGCAACTTCAAAGTACTTTGCAAGTTGTTGCTGTTCTAGTCTTCCTCAAACAACCGATTGCCTTTTGCAGTATTTACATTATTCGTTATGATCACTTTACAATGCATGATTTAGCACAACTTTATCGTCAGTAACCATGCCCTGTCGTTCTTGATGGTGTTGTTAACGCTTACATTAGATTGTGTGGTTCCCCTCAAACCGAGGATTGGGGTAGTGAAGTCACTGCCTTCCTTCATATTCGATCTGGTCTTACTTAATGATTGCAGTCCCACGCATTTTGCAACTGCCACGGGTACCTTTTCGCACCTGGACCTTTCCATTTGCATCCCCCAGTTAGGTGTTCCTCTTACATGGGGTGTTTATCCCCTTTGTGTGGTAGTGACCATTTTCCCACCATTATTTATGGCTTCCCTAGTGTTCGTAACGTTCGTTCATCCAGTTGCAAGTTACGTTGGGCAGACTGGGATCATTTCTCTTACCTTTCTACCTTTAATGATGATCCTAATCTTTCTCTTGACGAGCGTACTGCACTATTTCTGCAAAGTATTCTCGCAGCTGCTGATTCTTCTATCCTCTGTTCCCGAGGGTCAGGTTCTCGCAGAGTTCCTTGGTGGTCCCCTGAAATCTGTTATGCTCTCCTTGCTCGACGTCGCGCACTTCACCGCTTTGCACGTTTTCCAACAACAGATAATTTGGCGCATTATCGTCAGCTTCGTGCTCGTGTCTGCTACTTGATTAAACAAGCAAAACGTCGGTATTGGCGAGACTCTATTTCTACATTAACCACGTCTAGTTCAATGACTGCTGTTTGGTCGAAAATCCACCGTTTTGCAGGGTTCTGATGAACCGCACTCTATCCCAGCTCTTCACGTAGATGATGTCTTGGTCACTGATCAAGAGCAAACAGCGAACGAATTAGGTAGTTATTTTGCCTCCATCTCTTATCTCTACCCACTATTATGTGGACTTCAATCGCTATAAATAACACGTTGACCGTACACGTTTATCATTTTGCACTAGGCACGTGGAACCATATAATTTACCTTTTACTGCTGCACAACTCGACTATGTGCTATCCACCACCAAGGATACTGTCCCAGGTCCTGATAATATTCATTATGCTATGTTACGACATCTAACCCCTCATGGGAAGGCTTCTTCACTGACTCTATTTAATCATATCTGGCTTCCTGGTCACTTTCCGGTAGTTTGGGGAGAAGCGTATATCCTTTCTTTTTTTAAAAATCAGGTAAGATTTCAACTTGCAGTTCTAGCTATTGGCCTATTGCTCTTACCATCTCGAAGGTTTTTGAAAAGCTGGTAAATCTTCGGTTGGTGTGGTTCTTGGATCGGAATTCCTTCCTTTCGAACTTAAAACCATCTTCTGCTCTATGAAACCTTTCGCTCTCATTTGTGAAAAAAAAATAAAAAATAAAGAGAAAAAAGAGAAATAAAAGATAAAGTAAAGAAAGACAACCAAGTAGCTTACGGCTCTTCTTTAATAGTTATCTAGAAATATACTAAGTCAACGATTTGGATTTATATAAAGAACAAATATACAAACAAACAAATAATGACGGATGGCCCTAGCGAGGATTCCCACGTAGGTCCTTCAGTATATCATAATAATA
Organism: Thermobia domestica; assembly: GCF_964235325.1. Taxonomy (NCBI): domain Eukaryota; kingdom Metazoa; phylum Arthropoda; class Insecta; order Zygentoma; family Lepismatidae; genus Thermobia; species Thermobia domestica. Next base: position 267,385,782 of record NC_137459.1, read on the forward strand.
ATAATAATAATAATAATTATTATTATTATTATTATTATTATTATTATTATTATTATTATTATTATTATAAATTTTAAACATTAAAACATTGAGAAGTTATAAATGTGTAATAACTATTAACGCAATTAGCCATGTGCTGTATGCAGGTCTGACGACAGGAAAGGAAACGTCGCTATATGTTTAAATATATTGCATCTTTCAACGTGATATTAATCAGAAGAATTATCAGAACGTTTCCGAAAAGTTAACCTGAATACGGTCGGCTTCTGGAACTGGGTGATATAAGGATCAACGTACCATATTGACAACGCCAGACCCACATATATTTAACGACCCGTCAGAAATTGAGAGAACTTGGTTGGGAAATTTTAATGCATCTACCGTATAACACGGACCTACCGCCGTCAGACTATCGTTTTGGTTTCAACCAAACTCCCTGAATGGTGTTAAGTTAGTTTCAAAAGAGGCCTGAGAAAACCACGTATCACTTATTTTTTTTAACCAGAAAACACAGAAGGTCTACAGTGACGGGATTATGGTAATGGCGGGGAAATGGCAGAAAATCTTCAAACAAAATGGTGCATATGTGGTTTCATAATGTTATTTTCAAATCACAATAAATCTATTCTCAATATTGACCTTAAAAACTCAATACTTTCTAGATAACCTGTGGTATAACGTCATTGTGGCTTATTTGAGACTTACAGTCGAACCAGAAAAATAAATAACAAAACATTTTCAAAGTAAACAACAAGTTAGTTTATTCTCCCCTCGACATTCGCACATCAATATAGAATGATTCAATTGGAAAAAATATTTTGTAACAATAGATTGTACAACAACGAAATTTGTATTTCAGTTCACAACTTTAAGAAAAACATTATGAGTGATTATGAGTGTTACCAATGCATCATATGCTTCGAAATGCAGTTCTTTTTTCAATTTATATTATTTAAAAATAGATATAACACTGCAAAATTTGTAAAAGTTTTTGAAATTTGAATTTTGTTTGATCACAATACAGTTACACAACGACAGTCTTATAAAAATTGTGTCTTGGCACTGCACTGACTACACTCGTATAGAATAATCCTTGTTAAGTTTCGATGAACAAAGAAACTTTCCGGCTAAATGGTATTTGTCAATATCACATTCTGCCTCACTTAATTCAGGAGCTTCAGCAAAACGTATAAAAGGATCAGCTTTAGATGGAAAAATAAAAGTTGTTTCTTTCGCCTGTGATTGTATGGGTCGTCGATTGGGAAAAGACATCCTGAAACAAATACACATAATCACCATTAGATTCATTAAATGAAGTGTACAACCACATCAAAAGAACATGGGCGTATCTGGCGGGGGGACGGGGGGGACGCGTCCCCCCCCAATATTTTGAAGTGACATAATCTAAAATTCCGCTGAGACACTAGCAGTTAGATCATTTCCTTTGATGTCCCCCCCCCCAAATTTTACATGCCAGAGACGCCAATGCAAAAGAATATATCCATCCTATAAATATTATTTTCTTAATTAATAACATGGAATGAAAAAAAAATAAATTAAAAGGAGTTGTCTTTCACCAAGGGACTACACAATTTTCTGAACGTTATCCAAATATCTCATTTAGGCGGATGATTAGTTTCAAAGAATATATTAACCAAACACACATATTTGGAATGGATATAATCTTTTGCTGGCAAGTGTACATACTTGCCTAAAATCTATTAAAAACACGTGAATGTTATTCTTAAAGACAAATTGTCACTGGAACTATGCAATAACAAGTACTCTTGAGCTGTGCATTGAATGATTACAAAAGGAACTTGTACTATTAATTCTTATGACATCTATAAGTATCTTTTATGAATTGCATATGTCAAAAGTCTATCGATTCTCACGAAAATATTACAATGCAATTAACTAGAATCGAGACATGAAAGTTAAATATTGAGGAATCTTGAATGACGGTGGAATGATGATAAATGCTAGTTGCGCTGGTTTATTCAACGCCTACTATTGTTACTCTCTCTCCAGTCTCCTTAATTATAAAAAATTGTTTTAAAGAAATTAGAAAGATAAACGTTCAGAACATCTTACATTATTATCTGCTGAGAAATACAACAAATATCATAACGTTACCATATTTCTCAGTTTAAAAAAAAAAAAAAACATGTTCATTATATTTGTAATTTTTCCTGTGCTCTATGTCTCTATATTCTCCAAAGTCAGTACTGAATATGATTTATGGTTATAAATAAGTGGAAAACGGCAGAATTTTATTGCTAGTAGCTTAATCAGTATGTACAGTAAAACATCTTTAAAAACTCTTATACTGTAGGCTTCAAGTCTAAGTAATTCTCCTAAAATAAACAGGGTGTCCCAAAAATAATGGTAAAAAATGAGACCACAGATTCCTGGCACCACAACAATAAAAAAGTTTATATGACCTTTAGTCCGGAAGTGGACATGGGCGGACCCAGATAGGTTTGAATGTGGGGGAAAAGAAACTTCGCACTTAGGGAAAGGAACTTGCCGACTTACAAAATCGCATTGAGGATGCGTGTGAACAGTTACGGAACACACTAGGAGTGATGGAATGCATTCCAAATTCACGATTAGCATGTTGAATAGACCTGGGAGGACAGCACTTTAATCATCTTCTGTAGGTACGTTTATTGTTAGCACGTATGACCTAGTAGTTTGTAGTGCTACTCTGTGTAAGATACTGCGTTACAAATACAGTACGTCGTTCTGTATTCTGCCTGTTATTTCATTACATTACACGACTAATTATACTTGTTCTTATTTCTACCCTCTATCTGCAAGTTTCTATCTGGTATAACACTTTCCATTGCCTTCTGATACTATCAACCATCCTAAGTGGTGTTTGCTTTATCTTCCTTTGTACATGTGCGTGCAATCGTGCCATAGATAACGACTTTTTTCTGTATCGTTTCCACCTTTACTGCACCGTTTCAATACCCTTGACGCAGACATTCGGTGAATCCCTAAACGACGTACGGAGAATCTCTGGTGCAGTTACGCAACATGCGTTTAACATGTCAAGTCAAGATGATCTTTATGTATTTATGAAACCCCTTCCTAGCTCCTATCATTATTCCGCTGGTAGGTGTGAAGTTCCTTTCCTCCACATTCGAAGCTGTTTAACTCCGCCCTTGTCCACTTCCGGACTATAGATCATATAATTTTTTTCTTGTTTTGGTGCCAGGAATCTGTGGTTTCATTTTTTACCATTACTTTTGGGACACCCTGAATATATATAAGGGTACACATTATTTTTACATCAACAGCTTTTCGGAAATGGAAACAAAAAGTAATTAAGAAATATATGAAACAATGAGAGGTAAAGGAAACAAATTGAGTAAATACTTCACTGTGTATGGGGCGGATGTTGTACTGTTAGGACCTTAAAAATTGGCCCTTTATTTCGACTGACAGGATAGTAGTATGTGTCCAAGAGTGTTTCATAAATAACTAATCTCACGCAGTCCTACGGTATTCCAAAATATATAAAATAGTCATATAAGCTACTAGATATGAATACTCCTTTCAAGAACCAGATAACTCGAGTAGCACATAGAGAACAAGAGAAACAAGGAAATACATCTAGAAGACATTTTCTTCCTAAAGAAACAAAGTTATATCAATATGCTGAAAACAGCAATAGCATAAAGAAAGAAAGCCATTAGTGACACCCTTATAAGCTGCAACTTCACCAATACCTAATAAAATGTGATCCAGATCGCCGTCTGGAAAATGCTCAATGGGCCACAAAGCGGCTACGACTGAACCTAACATTAGCCTCTGATGTATTATTAACTGATGAGGCAAACTTTTACGTGTCGTTCGAAGCTAACAAACACAACGTGCGGTATTAGTCGGATAGTAATTCACATTGGTTTGACGCATCCGCATGTCTTCCCTGCAAAGTAACAGTGTGGAGTGGCGTATTGGGGATTCGGCTTGTAGGTCCATTCTTTACGGACGTGGGACCCTTTTGGTAATGGATTATCGATGCATATTAGAAGACGGTGCCTTGCCATCACTGCTGCCAGAAGATGGGTCATTTTCTAAGTTTTCCAGGTACGATGGCGACCTACCTCTTTACGGTACATGTGTCCATGAGTAAATCAAGAATCAGTTTCCTAATGCGTGCATTAGTCGGCGAGGTGCTGTGGAAAAGCGTCCTCGTTCCCCTGATCTGGCGTTACTGGACTACTACCTGTAGGGCAATATGAAATCGGTTGTGAATACAGTGAAAATTACGGATATTCAGCATCTCAAAGAACGAATTGTGGACGCATGCACCAGTATTACAGGCGATACTTTGTGCAAGGTTTTGCGTGACTAGGAACTCAGAATGCATCTGACAATCAACTGTAACGGGCAACACATTGAACACGTTCCAAAACATTACGTGGTTCTTGTCGTATGAATAACCTCTTTTGTTGCGGACACAACAAAAAACAATCATAACATCGTAATTGTTATCGCTAGAGCAAAAGTAACAGTGGCATTCAATTCCTACAAAACATTGCTATCAAAATTATATATTCCATGTTATGGTTTATATTTAAGACAATTGCTTAAAATTAAAGATGGTGGACATCATTGTGAAGTATCCTCAGACATTTAGGTGTAACAATAAGCAATAGGCTTACATGGGATGCACATATTACCGAGCTAAACAGCAAATTAAGCCGTATCTGTTTTGTCATTTTATAGACTACGTGGTTCAGTGTCAAAAGAAACTTTGAAATAGGAGGCTCCCCAGAAAATTATTCCATAATTTAACAAGGATTGAAACTTACCATAGTACAATAACAGCAGTGTTACTACTTTTCGTCTACAGAAAAAGGTAATAAGATCTATTTTTAACCTATCACCAAGGTCCTCATGCAAAAGGGTCTTTCAGTCAAATAAAATTTTAACTGTGCCTTGTTTGTACATATACAAAAGTATCATATATGTAAAGAGAAACGAAAGTAGTTTTCTTCATGTTGACGATGTGCATTCATACAACACACGACAAAAGAATAACATATTCACAGCATACCAAAACTATGCGTGCACCAAAAGAAGTGTTCTTCCTATGTCCGCTAAGTTGTTTAATAAGCTCCCAAGTTATTTAAAGGACATCAAAATCATACGGAATTTCAAAAATGAATTATTTAATTTTTTGTGCAACAAAATGTATTATGATATTAATGAATACTTGGGTGATAGTTTGTAAAATAATGTGATAACAATTATATTGAAATGTCTTAATATTTGACAAGTTCTATGTACTGGTCTCTGACCAATAATGTACGACACGGATGAATAAAAGAATGAATGAAAAAGAATGAGTGAATTTTCTCCCATTCCTATTTCCCACCGAAATTGTTACTTTCGTTATGTATGTTTAGTTATGTAGAATATGTTCAAAAAACAAGTTTATCTCTGTATATTAAATAATAATAGTAATAATAGCTGTAGTAGTAGGAGGAGGAGGAAGCATAGTAGTTGTTATTGTAGCAGTAAGAGTATAAAATTAATTCCATTGAAAGAACTTTAATTTTTGTTGACATCAACTATGATAATTCGCAGAGACGAGACGTGTCTCAAGAACGAGATAAAATTCTATACGAGACGCAGTTTGTGGGTCACAAGATCAGACAAGACATGGTTTGTGGGATCCAAGACAAATGTCTGAGACAAGAGACGGCTCATGAAATTTTTCGCCTTGTCTCAAATGTATCAAAATTTACTTTTAATTCTTTTAAAATTATTTCGGAATTATTTAGTGAGAAGCTATCTAATTCGAAATCAATACCAGCATTTATTACTTAAAAAAAAGATTGAGAATGCCTAAACTTTAACGCCTTGAAATCGAGATTTATCAACTATTATGTAAAAATAGTGATTTGAGATATATGAGGCAGACACGGTGGCTCAGTGAGATTTAGTTATCTGATGTTGAACGGAGCGGACGTGTGGAAGTACAGCTCCGACTACCAGTGTTACAAAGTTTGTTTACGAAAGTGTCTTAGCGTTTCTACACTTATTGTGCTCTCAAGTTCTGTGGTTAAATTTGGACAGTATTGTGATCAAGTTTCGACAAGAGCTATGCAGAATCATCGAAGAAATTAAGTCAAATTTGTATTTGACAAAACCTCGGGCAGTAAACGACCTTCGCCATCCGATTTATATTCCTGGTTATCTACACATTTTGAGAATATATTCCAGGATACTCAGGCCTTATAATTACACAATGAGGACTACAGCATGTACATTCAATTCAAAAATAGTGCATACCTACCATACGACTTCCCCCTAAGCCTTACATGTATCTATATGGTTGTTCTTTCATTAACACTCCGTTTACAAAGGGTAGTAAGGGACTTCTGCAGTAATCTCTATTAACCACATCACAACTCTTAAAAATTATAGAAAATTAGAAAACATGCACCATGGCATAAATTTCTGTCAACACAAATAATGAATACATGTCCTCTATCAGAAAAAAAAAGTCATGGAAATCGGAGCCGTACAATTGGATGATGTCCCTTGTGAGCAGTGTTAGGCACATAGCCCACACGTTTACGTTAAACTGAATTTTTCAAGAAGATTGTCCAACCGTACATCAGTTCAGCTCAAAGGGCGCTCCATGTTCAACGGAATTACTGCCCTTGCAACTATTTGATATATTCGTCGATATTACAATTTTAAAAGACTCCCTGCTGGCTTGTTAGCTTGCAATTTTTGCAAAGCCTTTAACACTGTGTCACACGTCTATTTATATAGGGTCTTGGAAGGTACCAATTTTCTGCCCAAATTATATCGATAATACGTAGCTTATGCACAGGAGCAACTTCACGATTACAAATAAATGATCATCTTCCACCTTTTGAGAGTCTACGGGGAGTTCGTCAAAGATATTTGCTTTCAAGTCTTTTGTTTCGTCTTGCTCTCGATTCTTTACTCCATCGATTACTGACGCCTTGTGAGACCAACACTCATCTCTTTCGCCAATTGATTGCCTTTATAGGTGATCTGACCATTTCTTGCTTGAGTCCTCTATAAATTTGCATATGTGTCCTATCAAGTGGAATTGTACTCTCGTGCAAATGGTTTTAACGTCAATATGCGGAAAACAACTATTCTTTCTGTAAATAATTTGCATACTTTGTTACCAGCCTTTCATTACTGAACCGACCCTTTCCTACGATCACGTTTGGAGTTCACTCTTGCGAACTTTGCGCATGTACCTGGCAGATAATTGCCTACGATCTCTTACGCTTCTTTAAAAGAAATGCACTACTTAAATGTGTATGTCAATTCTAAGTTATGGTTCACTTCCCGGATTTTTCTACTGCCAGAAAAATGTGCTTGCCAAATTGGTTCACTCTACGGGTGGTTCATTTGGAAAACTTACATGTTTCGTGTGAAAAGACAGGTGCTCATCTTCAGTGTGAGCAAAGATGTTTCGGTGTTTTCAGTGTCCACCACAAATGCCTTGCATTATATGTGGCCACAGCCAAGACGCATCTAGACCACTTATTGACATCACAGACAGCGTAAAATGTTGGGTGCCTCACCTTTGGCCTAACAATAATCCTGCATGTCCGCTTTCCAAATGTGTGCCCTTCGTACATTTTACAGTTAACGCTCGCATGGTCCACGCCGGAACGTTGGACAACAAAACTACAGTATGCTGTGTTACTTACTCCGAATCTTCGAAGTGTCGTACCCCTCTGTCAGCAACGAATACCAGACCGTAATTAGACAATTATTTGAAAACCAATTCATACACCCGATTTCATGGGGAGAGCCATGGAGGTTTGGTATGGCATTGTGAATAATAGTTACCAACGTACGCCTTGCTAAAATAGGCCGCAGTACGTAAGAACTTTGTGACTTGTGTTCGCACATAGATACTCTGGAGCATCTCTATACTTCTTGTGTGGACATTAAGCATACGGCTGCCTATGGACATTGGGAAATTAGACCGAGAAAGCCGGTCAGTCGCTACCACATTGTCCAGTGTCGCCTTCACATCTACAATTCTATTCTCCTCTGATTTTCAGTGGTATCCTCCTACAAAAATGCATGAGTAGTTTGGCTAATTAGAACTACGATTTTTATAGACAAATAAAGACCGTATTGTGATCCCAGTAGAATATCTCAACAGGGTAAGAAAAAAGGTTTTTACGCAACCTCAATTTCTCTTCGCTCGCTTTTTACAAGTATTACTTGACACTTGACAGTTCTCTTTGTACTCGTACAGATCTACTAATTATCAGAGCGCTGTGCTAAATAACTTTGTCATGTAGCTTGTTTTCGGGGAAAAAAATAGAAAGTGGTAGAGCGCTTACTTCTGGTGCGTGGGGTCGCTGGTTCGATCCCCGGCCACATAAGTTTGTAGTGGACAACATCGTGTTCGTGAGTTTGCTTTGTGTGCTCCCGTTTCCTCCCACATTCTCATTCTACAAATTATCCCATCGTCATTCATTGCCTTAATCATCCGTCTTCCTTAGTCTTGAAATTCGACATGAGACTAGAAGAGAAAGCCTTAGCTATCGTCTTATCTCCTACGCATCCCTAAAGATGCCATTGATCTTGTTTGGCATGGCTACTTGGAATTGACAAATTCTAAATTATTTCCTGCGGCACTAGATTTAGTACAGTTTTTGGACTGAGATGTTTAATATTGTCGCATTACTCCTCTGGAAGGAATATTTTGACACATTTTTGAGGAAAAAAAAAACACTGGTTTACCGAAAAATATTCAGAGATGTGTATATATAAATATCATGACAAGACAAATTACAGATATTCTGAAAACGTTGCCTTTATGAAAAATAAAATTTACTCAGGAACTTTTGTCTCTGTTGTGATCATCCTTCGATATCCTTAAAGCGTATAATTAATCAAAAATAATTTTAATATATTTGAAAAAAAAAAGAAAGAAAGAAAGAACAGCATTACATATAAGATGGTCGTATTGATACTTAAAGATATTATTTGTTAATTTCAAACTGTTATGGCAAGACTTTTACAATTACTGCAGTTACATGTCAGTGAAGAAACGAAATATAGGTAAAAAGATGGAAAAATATCCTGACTCATTCCCTGAAATATTCAAACTTCTGGTAAAGACTAAGAGCAGTTGTTTCGTCCGAACCATACTTTTCGCATGAAGCAAGTTGTTCCTTGGTGCGTATGACAAGGAATATTGTTGTTCTATTCAGATCTGTCCGAGGTGTTTCTGTCAACTACGGGCATGGGCGAAAGTTAATACACACACCAAAAAAAATCACTACTACCAGGCAAATGTGTCTATTGATTGCAAATACCTACGCAATGACAGATACACTGTTGACAAATCATGTTACTTGTTACATTGCTGCATGAAGTTCTTTGTCTTCAAATTTGTTGCAGTTTGTGGCGTACTCTCTTCAGCATACTTTGGATGGTCCTGAAGTCTAAGTTCCGTTGCTTGAATTTGATGCGGCGGGTGAGTTGTGGTACAGTTTTGGATTGCCACTCCCCATCATAGAGGTCGGCAGCAAGCAGAGACCAGAAATTGCTCTATAGGGCGTGCATGTGGGACATTTTATGGAATTGCGTCCGTGGTATGAATGATACCGAGTCCGTCGTCAATCAGTCAGTTCCTTTCCTGGCATAATGGCGGTTACGTGGTCTGGCCAAAATATATAGTTATCGCCATGATGATGTATGTTAATGAATTGAAACAACTTTGTTAAACATTTCTTCGTGCACATGTCGCCTGTGGTTGCTGGACCATTATCTGTATTGATGAATGGTTGGATTACACCCCTTTTTTTAGGGTACAGTAGCTGGAGTCCCTATAATATCGGAAGTATAATATCCATCATTTCCTGGTATTTCATCTCCGGCAAACGAAAAATAGTTTCCATCGTCGGTGATGATCACTGTGTCAGGATGCAAAATGTCGTCACGAAGTTCTCTATACTTGCCTACTATTATAGCGAGTTGCATCTCTGTATACTTGGGTGCTTTTGGACGCTTGAAATATTTCACACCTAATTGCTGAAAATTCCGAGCAATTGTTCTTTTGGAAACACGAAATTTGTCAGTCAGTTTCTTACCACTAGTCCCGACACGGTTTGCTGGAAGTTCCTTTAGTTTCTTCCTCTTACTCTGGCCAGTTTGTTAGGATGGTCACACCTTGGTAAGTCTTCAACAAGAAGACCAATTTGGTAGCGTTTTATGGTGGTATATATCATATAACGTGGAAAGTTACTTTTATGAAAATACTTCACAATTTCCACCACAGGCAATTGTCCAAGAAGGTGATACACATGTCGCCGTAATGCAATGCTCTCTCCGTTTTTCAACCGCATACTGCTCACATTTGCTTGTTTAGTACAAAGTACATTATCTATGAAACATTGACACCCAAGACAGATTATCACTACCAAATGTGACCTTTCATATCGATGACACATTTGTGTGTTAACTTTCGCCCATATTATTATTTTTTTCCTTATTTCATAATTTCGCTTATATAAAATATTTTTCTAGGGTGGAATCGAACCTCCAACCTCTGTTTTATTAATTTCATTATCTCGCCACTGTACTGCTAGACTATTTTTTCACTTGACGAGAAAGCTGATTTGCTGGTATACATACGAAGATAGTTAAAGAAGTTTGCTATTTACGTATGTCGGTACAAAATTTTCATAGATTGCTTCATAAATCTTTAACAAAGATACTGTAATACTGCAGCTAATGTTTATAAAAAATTTATAACAAATAAAAGACCTCTTAAGATTTGATAATGTTTCGCACGTAAGGCCGAATCCACGATAGCCCTTTTGTCCAGAGTTAAGTTTCAAGGTTCAGTACTGAGTAGTACAATTTTCCCTCCACAAAATTCCCTTGCAACAGTTTTGACAGTCCAAGAAAGTTAGTCTATATTTAAGTCTTTTGCTTTTCATTTCATTATTATACATTATTGAACAAAAATATTGAAAATAAATGCGTCAATACTGTTTTCCCCTGTTGAAATCTTCAAACATTTCGAATATATATATGTAAAAAATGGAAGTATTTTTGATATAATTTAATTTACAGGATACATGACATTTTTTCTGCATATAGTGGTACAATCTGCGGAGATTTAAACACTTGAGAAAATAATATACAGAAAGAAAATTTGTATTCTTTGCATCATTAGAAAAATAAACGTACCACGAAAGAAATGAAAAGGAATGTCAGGCATATGGAATGATACATGAATTATCGAATTCTAAATAAACTACAACTAATTTGTAAAACACTGAAAGAATTAAATAAAAATGACAGTAAAAATACATTTGGACGTAAAGTGATCAAATGTAAAACTCTATCCAAAATAAGTAGTCAGAAAGAATAGAAAAGTGATAAGAAAGAGTTACAAGATAAATTCAATATAAACAGGCCCTGTGTAAACCTTTCTAGGACGGCAAGGATTTCAAGAAAATCTTACACCTTCATGTTGGCTACCCTAGTAGCCCTTCTAATTGTCATAGGGACATGAACTATACCTCATTGGACAGCACATGGAACACGAATTCCAACGAGGTAACTTTTGTTCCCCCTGTGACCAACTCGTAAAAGGAGAAGAAACAGTAAAAAACAAAAATAAATAAATAAATAAATGTTTCTTTGATTATTTTGGGACTCTGGCAACACTGTTATTTGCCATACGCAGGAAAAAAAATAATATCACATGTACGCCAGACATTGGAAAGAATCATATAAAAATTGAAGGGCGAAGATACAATAGCAAGAGAGAAAAAAATTCGGAACGTCGTACCTATGATAGTCAATCTGTATATTTTTCGATGGACTGTGATCTTCCCTCAGGTTAACACCCCTATCGCAGCCCTAATTGTCACTGGAAAGCTTATGGGACACAGATTCTAATAAGGTAATTTTTGTGTCCCCCATGCCCAATTCATAAAAGAAGAAGAAGAAGAAACTCAAAAAATAAAGAAAAACGTATTTCTTTGACCTTTGTGGAACTATGGCAACACTGTTATTTGTCGTACGCAGGTAAACGATTAAACATTTTTCAACATCCTTCGTGTCCTTCATTTCGAGGGCAATCAGAAGGCTCCAGATCGCAACAGCCCAAACACAGAGAAGCAGTGGAAGTTCCGGAGAATTTTTGAATTGTTCAATACTTTTTTCAAAAGGGTGTTCAACCCATCTGAATACCTTTTACTTGATGAAGTTACTGCACCATTCAAGGGTCGTGTCGGCTTCAAACAGTATATTCCGAAAACGCACAAAAGATTTGGAATAAAATTATTCGAAATCTGTTATGACAACGTATATACTTGCAATATGCTTGTCTATTTAGGTAGGATGCATGACCGAGATAGTTCAGAGAGAACACTGACTGAAGCCACAGTACACAAACTAGTGGGGAAATTGAAAGGATTGGGTCATAAGCTCTACATGGACAGTTTATTCTTTTCTCCCAGACTGTTTGATGGATTCAAGGCTTCCAAGGATATACGATGCTGCGGTACGGTTAGACTTAAACGTAAAGACATGCCACATGACCTTCCATCTAAAAAGCTGAAGAAAGATGATTGGATATATTGTCAGAGACGACCTGACCGCAACCCGCTGGAAAAACAAACGGGATGTTTACGTGCTTTCGAATATGCATTCTCCACCACCAGTTGGCAATTTTACAACCCCCAGATGAAGATGCTGATAATCCTGATATAATACAGGACTATAACAATCGTATGGGATATGTCGATCTGACAGATAGGGTGGCCAGCTTGTATTCAACAGCAGTAAAAACAAGGAAATGGACGACGAGGCTGTTTTTCGACATTCGCAATGTGACAATCATCAACGTTTTCTCGGTATATTCGAACGCACCATCTTCAAGTTTGCAGTTTCGGTAGCAGGTTGTGAACGGTTTGATAGGCTTGGGAAGGGACGCCATACCTACCCGCACTCTCGTACCCAGAAGTAGCAGAGTAGCCACTTACAACCATCGAGAGATATCTTACAAACATATTCTGAAAACGATTACGAGTAGGAGGGTGTGTATGGAGTGTTCGTCACGCGGAATGTGGAAACAGATATCGATAGTTTGTACAGGCTGCGACGTTGCACTCTGCCTCCTTCACTGTTAACGGAATTAGCATGAACGACTATAGAGTGATAGTATTGCACCTACACCCTTCATCTTTTATGAGATTGTTCCCAATACTTGGCGTACATTAGAGATTATTTATTTTCTGCATACGGTAAATAACAGTGCTGCCAGTGTCCAACAAATTCAAATATATGATTTTCTTTTATAAGAAAATACACTCTGAAAAAATGGCATATTTAATACCCCTCCATTCATCCCTCACAAACCCAATGGCCATATACAGGATATCACTAGTTAGTATATTGATTTATCTGTATTGATACAAATTTGTATGCTTGTAGCTCCTTTGGATGAAGTTGCCACGGAAATGCTAAGGAGGGGGGAGGAAACTAAAACATCGAAATTTGCCTTCCTACTCTCCGTCACATGATCCTCGATATGGATGAAGTGCTTATTGTTGGAAAGCTTCATTCCTCCTGAGGAGATTGACGCCTAAGTCATATTTCTAGGTTAACTAAGAGCTAAGCTACTGAGGTTTAAGTTGATGGCTCAGCCCTTGAGCTGTTCGTGATGAAAAGGTGAAACGTGTTGCGTATTGAGGAAAAAATAATGGGTGGTATTAAAACAGGTACAAACTGTAAGTGCAGACACGTACGTATATTTGCAAACTCTTATTACGCAAAGATCAGCAAAACAACCCAGAAAGCCTACCATAGTTTTTTTTTTTTTTTTTTTTTTCACTAAATGTGAAAGTACAACTTTTCCAGTCTGTAAGAAAGCTTTCTCAGCTCTTCATGTATAAAACAGAGAACATATGAAAGGGGTTGAACCGCTTACCCACAACAAATTTCCATACAATATAAGAGGAAAAAGTCGACTAATGGGAAACCAGACATACGGAAAGCAATCTATGATCATACCAATAAGTTCCGTGTGAAAGGGATGCGCTGTGGCGGGAAAGAAAAACTATATCTTTATTCAAATTCAAATATTAAAATTATGCAAGACTCATTTAAGAAGGGGAACACATATTTCAAAGTATACTTTCGTTACAAACAGTATTGCAGACATTTAATGAAAACTTCAGACTTTTTTGTTGGGGGGAGGGGGGGCGACCGCAAGTATGTTTAACATGGGTCTGCGAAATTCAAACATCCATGTTTAAACAATAATGACAAAAAGACAATCTTCATTGAAATGATCATACACAAAGAGCCCAAATGCTTTATCCCTCAATGAAGTAAGCACAGAGCAATATGGATCAAAACACAACAGTAATAAATTTTAACTATATGCATAACCCTTTACACTTGTAGAGGAAATATTCTGTCTACCACAACTGAAGTATTTTGTATTCCCTGTATACGATCTAAATCCTATAAGGTAAACTTGTATATATATTTTTATAAAAAGGCCTTGTGTCCATCTTAAACATAAATTAAAGATAACTTTCTTACAACTGGTTAGGAAGTGGAAAGAAGCGAAGAGGATAAAAGAAGTGTACGTTAAAATTATGAACTTGAATAGTGGTTTGAGTATTAATGAAGAATGGGAGGACATTTTGAAAAGGGAAGAAAGAAGAAAAGTAGAATATAAGGACAATATAGGGTTAAATTTTATTTATGTTTTTCAATATTCACGTATTTAATTAGTAATCAATATCCAGGTAGAAAAATTAGTATTCAATATTAGATAGAAAATTTCAATATTTAGATAGTTAATTAGTATTTAATTTAGTTAATATATGTTAAAAGAAATATAAAGATTAATTAACAATGTATTATTTCTGTTAAGAGTTTAAAATTGTCACAACAATGGGTACATATTTTGAATTTTAATGAAAAATGGAAAAAATGATTCTCGATTGGTAGAGATAACAAATTAAGTTACGTTATCTATGATTTCAGTTGGAATAGTAGTCTGAAGAAGGAAGTGATATACTTCCGAAACTGTAACATTTCTCGTTAATTTATAATAAAGAATATAGACAGCCTTGTAAGAAAGTTATGTTTAATTTATGTAAACTTGTATACAAAACACGAAAGTCAAGGGAACAATTTATTAGGTATTTATTTTAATTTATTAGGTACAATAGGAAGGTACTTATTTTATTATTACATGAGTAGTCACACTTATTTATATATTATTATAATCAAATATCTTCAATACGTGTTTCCTAAATACTAAGTGAAGATAGCATAATGTAAAGAAAAAAAACTACAGATTCTCGCACTATGAATAAAACCAGGTAAATGAATAGATAAGGTGTATATATATATATATATATATATATATATATATATATATATATATATATCACGTTGTAAGACTAATGTGATGTATGTAAGTAGGTATGCTTCTTTTTATTAGATTATTTCAAAACAGAAATACCATCTTAATTGATTTTTCTTTCTTTCTTTCTTTCTTTCCTGGTGAAATCGGTCAGAGTAAGAATCATACAGTAATTAGATGTTTGTTGAGAATCACAGATAGTAGTAGACTTAAGAATATTAAGTACTATTTTCCTATGTATGACAATGACTTTGTTTCCTTCAAAAGACTCATTAGGAAAACTGAAACAATATACACAGTGGAACAGTACAAACAACTCAGTACACTAACAACTTAGGACACTGCAGTCCCAATGTTGCCGGCCATGAAGTTATAACATCAGAGCGAGTTCTAATCAACAGAAAGATGTTAGATGATTAAAGAAGCATTTTCTTTTATGTTGTTGGTTACGAATTTTACTCAAATTTATGATTAACAAAATCAGATGGGAAATAAATTAAAGCCCAAAATAAAGACATATGAAAGTATTAATGAAAGCAACTTTATTGTCAGATGTCTATCAGAACTTTTCTACTTGTTTCATTAACAGTGTCTCACTTCTCAAGAACAGACACAAAGCATATAAAATTAGAGGGTAAACTTTTCAGTGACTTTTTTTTTTTATTTCTGAAATATCATTACACTAGGCTCACGCTAATTCGGCCATTATTTGTACATATGGGTGCCGGATTCGCGGAAGTGCCGAATTACTGAGAGGGTCGGAAATTATTACTAGTTTAAACACTTAGGAACTATACAGGCTGTACGTTCGACACTCGACTCAACAGCAATAGCTTTCTGTGAAGAGTCATGATCCAGCTTATCTAAAATTTCGAATTTCTGCTTGCGATCAAGCGTAACGTGTTTCCCTTTAGAAGCCAAAGTATGTACTGAACTTTTTTGTAAGAAAGTCACAATTTCAAATACTTATAGCATTGTTTAACATTTTAGCTAACAACATTGTTGCACATCAATGCACCATTGTTGCACCATTGTAGTTCAATGTTATGCGCAACATTTCTACTTGAGTGACTAGAGGCCGGATGTGAGACGGACTACTGAGGGGTTGTAATTTTGAAGGCCGGATTAGCGAGAGTCTAGTGTATTTGTATACTCTAATATGTTGGTATTATTTATCTTCTGAAGACTTTTTAAATGTATGAGTTTCTTTTCACAAAAGTACTTTTCTCCATGTGAGAATAAATTGTAGAATTAGAAAATAAAGAATCCAACTTCTTGGTGATGTTTTGTTCTGATCTGTTTTAATTTCTTATATAGCTAAGTACATTTTGTGTTACAAACAATCTCAGATGTGTCAACACTTAGTCAGATCTAAAAATAAATCACATGACGCAAAGCAGACCAGAACAAAACACGTACTTAATTTGAAGTCATTGTTAAAAGAGGATATGTGCCAAAATTTCGACACTTCATATAATCCTATAAGTATTTAAACATTTTTGATCAAGAGGTAAATAGAGCTTTCTATCTCAACTATACCCCTTCTGGCGCTGCTGTCGATATGTGATTTCCCGTCCTCCCTAGAAAGTGGAGGGACAAGTTGTTGCGGAAGCATTGCTAGAATGAATTATTTCACGGACTTCACTGTCTTCTGTCCTGTTAGCCATTCTAAAAGTAGCCTACGATCTTCACTTGTCAAGACCAAACGACTGAATGACAAATTGGCAACACAGCGGAGATCATTCATTTACTTTCCGTAAGCAAAGGGAGGGTTTCCTCCGTCATCGAGTCGCGGGGGTGGGGCCGAAGTATAGTTCGCATAGTTTCCGAGGGCACAGGTGGATTAGACAGGCTCTAGTTGTAAAAATGTCGCTCTAGACATCCAAATAAAAACATCAACACACACATACTGAGAAAAAAATAGAACTAATATTTTACACAGAAAAACTATTTAAATGATACTGTTACATATCCCATATTAACAATGACCGATTCAATTTGCAATAAAATTTCCTATCTGAAAAATACTGATAATAATTTTAAATTAGAAAATATTTTTAAAAATGCATTTAATGGAAGAGGCCCAAAGCAACTTGAAGTAAATTACTTAGCCAATTACTATGGAAATGTAATTACACATAAAAGATCAAAAATGACTTTTTTTATAAGACTTAGAAATAATTAAAGCTCTTTGAAAATATAGAAGGCTTTAAAAAAAAGGGGGTAAAATTACTGGCAATTGGAATGGGACTCTGAGCCCACAAATCAAAGGAATTTCTATAAATATTTGATAAAGATAGCAATATGAGTAACACAATTATCAATTTCAAAATGAAAATTAGTGAAGTCGATTATGTAGACAAGTGGAGTTAGTATAACTACAAAATGAACAGAAGACAAGTAGAATCCAAGTGCTGCTAGGGAGGGGGAACGAAAAAAGAATAAGGACCTCTGAGACCAGACGTCCTAGAGAGTGGTGAATGATCAATCGGTGGAGATTGGTGCCTTCTGCGGTGTTCCGGCTCCTCTTATACTAAAATGTCGGTTGACTTCGTTGATCTTCGTTATTTGGTGATTGTTGACAATGGTCAACAACGTCTACTTCGAGGCTGTCGTCTGGTTTACAGCCAGCACGTGATGTTGGGAGCGTATGGGGAACCTTGCAATATAGATAGATAGATAGATAGATAGATAGATAGATAGATAGATAGATATAGATATATCCTACGCTTACTGTACATAGGATTCTTCTGGTTGGTGAGGTTTTCTTAATGTAGAATTTTATGCAGACATGGAAGGATAGAATCATTACTACCTAGCATCGCCTTCTTGTTGTGTATCAATTTTGAGCCAGTTCCAATGAGTTTCCACCTTAACTACAACATAATTTCTAGCAGCTTCACTGTATGGTTACGCTCGAGATCATTTATTTGTAGAATACGAGTTTGCTGGCAACGTCCTGGCATACCAGCCGAAGACTGCAAACCACATACAATGAATTCAACACACAGATATATAACCTTCACAGTCACAACGATCTGTGTGCGGAGACTTACTAACATACATACACACACACACACACATATATATATATATATATATATATATATATATATAGAGAGAGAGAGAGAGAGAGAGAGAGAGAGAGTTGTAATGTCTTTCCTTTAATCGGTGAGATAGAAAAACTAATCGTAAAAGTAATATCATACCTGGCTTTACCATGTCGAGGGAAGGATCGTCTTTCTGCTATAGGGGATGGCTCGGTAGACGTACTGGACTCAGGTCCATGATATAAAAAGTCTGAAATGAAATATGAAAGGTTATTATAGTCATTTGTTAACTAATAAGGAGAATTAATTTTCTTCTACATTAAATATTTATGTTTTGATTGCATTATTTTGTTTAAGACTTGGAGTAATTTACTCTCCGAGAGCACTTTCAGTTTTCCATATTCGCTTCATTAATAATTTTGATTTTTAATATATGTATTAAGAAATATGTTGTATAAACTTATCATTAAAAAAATTGCATAAGCTTCAAATGATGTTTTATAATTAATTTGTTATATCTGTTTTAGCCTATTATGGATGGTCTATGTGTAACCGAGGTATTCTTGGTTTTTGTGACCGTCTTTTCGTGCTTGATCCAGTTTTGATCACAAGTTGTGCACGACCCGTATGTTCAGAACCTGGATTAAAAAGCCACCCGTCGTCTCTGGTCTTAATTCAGAATCTAGATTGAAAGAGAAAATCATTTTATTGCTCAGGTATATTATCCCCTGCTGTTATGTAAGCCCGCAACGTAATATTGGTTGCATACATGCAAGGTGATCTTTAAAACCACGAGAAAATGCATAAATTTTCATCCCTTCAAATCCAACCCCAGTCCAAGCCGAAAATCGAGAAAAGGGTTTCGTATTGATTAGATCTGCTGATGATCTATCTGTGAACAAAAACTGGTGTCTAGCCAATTCCTTTCTATCCAAAACTTTGATGACAGGTACATACATACATTATTTTATTATTGTTAAAGATGAATCGTAAGAATGTTAAATACAAAATAAATTTTACTAAAAGAAAGCTAAATAAAATAATTGAAATTTTTATGTCCTTTGCTTTACTTCTATTATGTACCTACAATTTTCTGTCAGATTTCCACATTGTGGCACTGCACACGCTCCCTACACATTTCGTATCGAGATGAAAAAGTAGTGTAACGAGTTAGTGTGTGTTTGCTCTTGAGACTTGTTGGTTTTAGCTATCATAGCTGTGTAAGAAGATCAGTAAGAACAGAGGCCTATTCCACCATTCAACTTCGTAACTTTTCACTTTTCGCTTCTCACTTTGCAAAATTTGCTAAGTGAAAATTTTTTTGAGTTCCACCATTACTTTCGAAGAACTTTGCAATTTTATGTTCTGCAACTGTAAAGTTTCAAAGTCTTTGCAAAATGACAGTTGAACGTTGATGTGCGACTTTAGGTGGTATATTCTAGTTAGTAATTTGCAAGGATTCGTAATAGGAATTTTAGTGAATTATTTCAGAAATGGAGAAAAAATAAGTAGATGAGAAAAAAATAGCAGTTATTCAAGTGGTGAAAGAAAAACGTAATATATTGTTTGGTTCACTTAAAGACAAGTTGACCAAAACTATTCTATATCTGGAAACTACCGCCTTATGCTGAGTCGTTTTAACGTATGATTCGCGTCATACTAAAGCCCTGAATACTGCAGGAAACATATGTTAGTCGAACTCTTTAGTATGGCACTAATCACGTGTCAAAACGACTCTGCAGGCCCATAATATTTATAATAGAGTTAGCAACACCATGCACTGTTCTAAAAAAAAAAAAAAAAAAAATGCTTTTGACACACAGTGTAAAAAGAAAGATGCTTTTGCCTCACGGTACATTTGTCCTAATCCATTCATTTGAGTACCATTTATGAAGCCCAATTAAGGCAAAGGAGTGCCTGTTATCTTGCTGTAAGGGTTTTACTACATTTTGTTGTTCTTTCCAAAGCCGGTCCAATTTGCTCTAATACGAATTTTACTTGCTAACTTG
Source organism: Thermobia domestica (assembly GCF_964235325.1). Lineage (NCBI taxonomy): Eukaryota > Metazoa > Arthropoda > Insecta > Zygentoma > Lepismatidae > Thermobia > Thermobia domestica. The sequence continues at coordinate 267,406,286 of NC_137459.1, forward strand.
ACAAACGAAAGAATTCTTTAAACTTAAAAAAAAATCATGTGGTGGAAGTTGATTCTGTTTTTATACACTTTCTTAGGAATTGCATTCTCACTTGATGAATATAATAACCTTCGAAACATTTTCAAATGGCAATGGCTCTTAGTCAATCATTCAGGCAAAGCAAAATTTTTCTTTGCAAAATACGACACAACTTTCCAAACTCTAGCTTTGCACTTTTCAGTTTTAAGATGATGTTGGAACAAAAGTCAGATATTTCTGCAAAGTCTTTGCAAGTTTTTGCTCTGCACCTTGCACTTTTCACTTTGCAGAAATATTTTTTCGTGGAACATCAACCTTGCTGCAAATTGCAAAGCGCAAAGTGAAAAGTTGCAAAGTTCAATGGTGAAATAGGCCCCAGGTCAAATATAAGATTCCTAAACAGCATAACGGTTCACGATTTTAAACTTGAAACAAACGCTACTAAAACAGGAAAAATCGCAACGCTTTAGATGCACGGATATTAAATAAGTGGACAGTACAGTGATGGTATAGCAAATTTAAGAACGGCAATAAATTCCTCCAAGTAGCACCAGCTGCTGAGTGTCCACAATCCATAGACAACGAGCACTTAATGAGGATATTGAGGCTGATAATTGTGAAACATGTGACGTATTGGGGGAAGCATTCAATGCAGTGTACAAACCATTAGTCAACACAACACCTACTACAGCTTGGAAAGTAATATGAAGTGGGACGATGAATCCCACATAAGCTCACTACAGTTCAGAAAAGATTCGAAGAAATATCTGTGTTTGTTGTCTTGTCAAGGGCTTTGAGACAGGCACTTACGTGTAATGAGAAATGGCTTTTTTTTATGTACCAATCATCATAATGAATGTACCAATTATGTACCAAAAATCACTACTACTCACAAACACCAAAACCTACAACTGCATGAACAGATAGTCATGCCATGTGCTTGGTGGACTCCTAGAGGCACCGTGTATTTCTAACTGCCGCTATCTGATAGATGATCAACGCCACTGCATTCTTGCAGCCACTGAAAAGTTTGTTTGAGAATTGAAAACAGTGCAGCCAGCTTGTAAACTTCAGAGCTATTATTCAGAATACCGGGAATATAATATTGCTAAGGTTAGTCGTAACACCACTAACCAACATGGTTGGGAAACATTAAAATATCCTGTATATTTCCTGGGCGATGTACAATGATAATTATATTTGTTCTATTCATCAGTCGACCATCTACGGAGACGACGGTTACGATCCCTTAACAAGTTGCACAACACATCTGACGATTTCTTTGGTTCACGTTCCGCTGTGTTCTACTATCCTGGGATCCGTAATCTTCCCGAGTATTGAAAAAAACATATTTCTGTTCATGGGCACTGTCTCTGATCAACCAGGTATATCTTCGTGTAATCGGCAATCTCTTGTAGGGTCGAAAATTGACAGAACAATTTGAGGTATTTAATAATCCATAATGTAAATTTTGGTTTGTTTTGTTTCGAGTTTAGTGTCTCGTTTCATCATCGATCCTATGTAAAACGTGCATTTATAGTATAACTGGGATTCAAATCCCATGAGTTCCCATTAGAGATTCAATTTTTGTGTCCACATCGAAGGCTAGAATTCTAATCATTTAGTTACGACGGAGCTTGTAATATAAAATTATACATCCTTTAAGTAGCAAAAACGAAATCAAATCTCAAAGCTAAATGAACCATTGTGAAGCTGTTGACAGCCACTCAATGAATGTTTTCTACAAAATCAATGTAAGACACGTCACTAAGTCTCCTTATTGATTTTTCATTTCCATTCTTTCATAAAACTAATGCAATCGTTATCGGCCTCAGGATACGAATCCGGTACCGCTGATAGCAAAAGCAAACGTTAATTGCTCACCTACGTTCGCTCAGTAAATATTTAGAAAGTAAAAGTTCAGTTAAAATTTCATAAGAATATTACTCTAGGATATAGACTGTGATGCAAACTTTTTTAGCGTAAAGATATCATGACAGTAAGTTACGTAATGACTAACAGCAATCTCTCCTACGAAGTCGAGTGGTAGCACGTATAGTAGTGTTATGTATTGTGTGTATTGCGTTTGCTTTTCAAGATGAGTATAGACATAAATGAACGAAAAAAAATATATGATTGGATGTCAAGTACACAAGTGATTGCAAACGTTTATTTTATAGATATACAAAGCGTATCATCAACTTCGAACTGGTAACGTGACTGTGGAGGAAATTAATGTTTTCTAACAGATAGCACCCTGGTGTTTCATGCCTCTTCAAAGCAGACAAAATTTTTTTCCAGGCTGTCAACGAAGGTCAGTTTTGAAAGAACGTTAACGAGAAAACTGCATACGATCATAAGAAGTTGAATAATCTGTGACAGATCCTATTAACAGAGTGTTACAAAGCGCCTTAATTATATATGGATATTTTCGGAATGGGCTTGCCGAGCCTGGAGGATGGAAATCAGTAATTAATTATTTTGTATATACTTTCTGTTAATACTGTAAGAAATAGAGCAACAGATACAATTCAATATTTCACACGAAATGCTTAGAGGATTATTGAAGCTGGTGGACTTTGGTGAATATTAGTATTACGATTATTTGTATAAAATAGGTCTCTCGCTCTTAACATGTTAATTAGTATGCTTAAGAATGTTAATCAAGAGCCCATGAAGGCTCCTATAACATTACCGTTTCGTGTAAATTCCTCTGAAGTGGATCAAGTAAAGGAATTGACTCCTCGGAACAACAACACTATGCAAGTGGTTAGTAACAAAGATAACCGAAACTACGTCGAAGTGACCATAGTGAGCAACCGGCTAAAAAGACAGTTCACAAAGAAAACGAGGATGAAATAACAAGTGACAATAGTGAAATATCTCCCAAAGGTGTCATTGTGTCAGATAAGATCGCGAGTGCTGTGGAAAATCAACAAGCGTCAAAAGTTGAGAATGGAATTAAAAAATGTTCAAGTGGAAATTAATCGATTTTACAAACTAGCAAATCGGCAAGGTGTAAAAAACCAAATACTTTTAAAGACATTTTTTATGGTGAATGAAAAGCCGGGTGAGTTAGTAATATACCATCAGCATGTGCAAGGGTTTACGATTGATAAAAGAAATATGTTGGAAGTGTTAATACGTGACATTAAGAAAAATGTAAATTTAATATGTTTAACTGAGCACTGGTTGAATTCAGATGATCTGAGTGTAACTACCCTTCCCGGTTTTAATCTAATCGCTAGTTACAGTAGATCTGTTAAGAATAGAGGGGGTTTTGTATTTATGTCAAAACAGGTTTAGAAAATAAGGTCGTAACTAAATTTAATTATCTAAATATAAAAAAGGATTTTGAATCATGTGTAGTAGAAATACCGTATATGAAGCTAATTATTTTGTGTGTGTATAGAACCCCCAACGGCGACATTAATATTTTCTTGGAAAAATTAGAAATTACCTTTGAATCTTATATTAAAACGGGTAAGCAAGTTGTCATAGTAGGTGACAATAATATTGACTTTTTAGAACCCAACATAAATGGCCGGCTTGAGATTCTGTTGCAAGCATATAATTTGACTGCAGCAGTCAGAGTGCCAACCAGGTTCTCTAGAAACAAAAACAGTGTAATAGATCAAATTTTACACAATACCGATCGTCTTGCCTGTAATGATCATGTACTAAACTGTGGGTTCTCAGACCATGAGGCGCAGATTTTTATAGTAATGCTAAAAGGTAACGAGATTACTAACAGTACTTTACATAAACGCGGTAATAGATTATTAACGAAAAGAAACTTTAATGACTCGAGCATACAACATCTAAATTGTCGTTTATTCAACGAAACGGGAGCAGGTATATACGACTAATAACATGAATCAAGCATGGGATCGCTTTCACAATATCTTTGTAAATTATTTCAACGAAGCGGTCCAAAAAATGTTCCTACATCTACATGTAATAAAAAACATGGGTAACCACCGGTATTAAAACATCAAGCAAAACACTAAGGTCTCTAAATATGGCGTATAAAAATGGGAATTTATCTCCAGAAATGCAGGAATATTATCTACGCTACAAAACCGTTTATAAAAAGTTGCTTAAATTTGCCAAGAAATCACATTACTCAAATTATATAGACAATTGTGAAAACAAACAGGCAGCTATGTGGAAGGAAGTAAACATAGAGTTAAAACATAGCATCAAAACGAAAAATGAAATTACTGAATTGGATGTTAATGGGAGCAAAGTTACATACCCAGACCATATTGTAAACGCCTTCAATAATTATTACACAGGTTTACATAACCAGCACGTTCCTAATGATAAATTGCACCCAAACATTTGCAAGATAAACACAACTATCGGTACCATATTTTTACGCCCCACCTCAGCAAGAGAGGTACATAATATAATAATGTCATTGAAGTCAAAATGGTCTTCTGGTCTGGATGAAATACCATTTGCCATCATCAAAAAATGCAGCATTCCCATCTCGAAACCATTGTCCTACCTCATCAATATGTCCTTTCAGACAGGTATCTTTTCTGAGAAATTAAAATATGCCAAAGTTAAACCGCTATTTAAGAAGGGGGACAATACAAAAATCGAAAATTACAGACCAATTTCCTTGTTGTCTTCTTTTTCAAAAATTATAGAGAAAGCCTTTCTCAACCAAATTATACCATTCCTATCCAAGCATAATATAATTTCACCTTTACAGTTCGGGTTTCCAAAATGCAAATCAACTGAAATTGCTATCTATAATTATGTTGGGTGAGGTCACGGATGCCCTGGACAAATGCAAAAAATGCGTGGGATTGTTTCTAAATTTATACAAAGCTTTTGATTCTGTCCCTCATAACATTCTTATCCATAAACTTAACAGTTCCGGCCTAAGAAGAGTCGTTAACTCATGGGTTAAATCTTATTTACAAAATCGCACCCAAGCTGTTGAAATATCTTTTCGTCAGACACAGCTGAATCAGCAACTTATAAATCTCAATTTAGAAGCATCTCTACCGGTGTCCCTCAGGGTTCGATACTAGGACCCATATTATTTTTGTTATACGTAATTGATTTGCCACATGATGTATCATTAGCAAATACAACTATGTACGCAGATGACACAAGCCTAACAATAACAGGTACAAACGTTATGATATTGTCTGCGATAAAATTGACGAGACAACTCGTAGTTTAGAAAACTGGTTTGCCCAAAACAAACTAAAATTAAACACAGACAAATGTACAGCTCTAAATTTCCATCACATTCAAAATAAGCAGTGCGTAGAAATTGATATAATGCTAAATAATCATAAAATCATGTACTCATACTCATACTCATAAAATCATGTACTCATCAAATTTTTGGGACTCTGGCTAAATCACAATCTCTCCTGGGAAACTCATATTTTCACTGGCCCAAAAACTCAATAATATGCTCTATGCATTAAAATCAATCAAACATGTTTACAACTAGACACGATTCGTAACTTATATTTCGGGCTCTTTCAGTCTTTACTTACATATGGCATAATCTTCTGGGGAAATTCTCGAAAAAGTAATATGTTTTTTGTAATTCAAAAAAGGCTTTTAAGAACTATAGCAGGGGCCAAAATAAACGACACGTGTAGGCCAATATTTAAGGAATTTAAAATTTTACCTTTACCCTCTCTTTACATATTTCTACTGCTACTCTTTGTCAAAAACATCATTGACTTATTTAACACACCATCAACACATGTAAGGATTAAATTCCAATCAAACAGCACTGCACTAAGTTATATGAAAGGAATCCAATGTTTATGGGTACCATATTGTACAATAAACTTCCTCAGTATATTCGAAGGACAGAAGAAAAAGGAGAGTTCAAGAGTTTAATGAAAACATATCTGTTACAGCACTGCTTTTATTCTGTAAATGAATTTTTAGATATGTAAGTGAATTTGTCTATTGATAGTTTTGGAAATATATATTGTTTTGTACTGCTTTTATATCGTAGATGTAGCATAGTAGTTTAATTCAATTGTATATTGATAGTTTTGGAAATATATATTGTTTTGTACTGCTTTTATATCGTAGATGTAGCATAGTAGTTTAATTCAATAGGTATGTATTTGTCATTACTACGTATTTTATATATTTGTACCTTTGACGAGTCTTATTCATAGGCACGTAATCGTGCAAAATGTATGACTAAAAAGACGAAATAAATGAATGAATGAATTAATTAATATGTATACCTTTCCCATAGTGAGTGATGAAGTATTGTTCTTTGGTTTGCTTTTCAAGCACTCTCATGACATTGTTACTACTGTCTTCAAATAAGATGTTTTTATGTGCACAAAGTTAAAGGTGCATGGTAAAGGCGCTTGAATGAAGGGGGAGGGGTACATTATAACATTATCCCAACTTGGCTCACTAGTAACATTTCTAGATTCAAATCCTATTCGAAATCTGAAAAATCATTGAAATAATGAGAAAAGCAGACGTAGAATTTATACACGTGTACATAGACCAAGAAACGTCGGGATCTACTTTTGGACGAAAAACTGGAAATTGATGTTGCTTCCCTCCGCGACCTCTCGAATTCAAAATAGGATTGATGTTGTCTTTGATGCAAAACATGTTTTCATCCAGTCTTAGCTACGTTCTACCAGTTGTTTCTAATTGTTTTGCGCGGTGGTTCAGTGGTAGAGCGTTCACGTTTGGTGCATGGGGTCATTGGTTCGATCCCGCCTCGTGCCAAGTGAACTTTGTGGTGGACAAACACCAAGTGCATGGGTTTTTTCGGGGTTCTCCCGTTTCCTCTCACTTTTTTCATTCCACCATTTCATTCATTTCTCATTATCATTGTCTCCTTTAGCCTAGCTGGCATAAACGTGGGACGTAAGACTTAAATATTTCATTTCATTTTCAGATAATTGTTTTGTGCGTTTATTATTGCATGCTTAACTATCTATCGTCAAATTAGTAAATTAAATTTATTATTCAATTCGTGATGTTGAAGCTGCTAGATTTCAAATTATTATCTTACACTCATTAACCCTGCAATTTGCGTTTCCTGAATGACAAATAAATAAATAAAAGTTAAAATTCTCCTACACTATTGCTCGAAAGCATTTTCTTTATGGAATTCGAAAGGCACATGTAACGAAATAGACTTTCATTACAACAGAAAATCCTTATGATGTTGTTTCAGCCACATAAGGTGATATATAACTAGTATATTGCTTGTAGCCTGGAGTACATACGAAATATAATTACCAGAAAATAGAAAAAAGTATTATCGCAGACACTATAGAAGGTATGCTACGGGTTCTTACGCTAAATACTTTATCATATATTATTATATATGACTATATTCCAATATGGTATTCAATTGAACACTTTACAGCTACTTTTCTGCTGTTTAACTTTCCTTCCTCTGTCTTTCTTTCTCCCCCCCCCCCCCCTCACTCTGCTATCTGAAGAAGAATGTAAACAAGGTGTTTGCTGTATATCTTATTTAGTGGTGGGTGATTCTGGTCATCATGCCCGTTTCAGCAGTCCTCTGTTCCAACAATACATAAGAAATTACATATGAAAATCTAATTAAAACTGTATCAGCAAACAAATAAAAAATAAAAGGTGAGAACCATCGCACTAAATATTCTCTCTCCAATTTCTTAAACGAAATCACGTTATGCTCCAATAATGAAATATTATTATTGGAAATATTTATTAATAATTATGCTGCAATACTCAAATATTTATTAATGAAATACTAACAAAATTATAGGTGTTTCCCAAGAAGCTTCCACCGAAGAAAACTCATCCCCAAAAGCGAACTAAATCTTGTCGTTTTTGAGAACCTAAAACTAAATTACTTCTTTTGTGTTTTTCACAATAAATGATTTATACCATATTGTCAGGTTGTAATGAAATATTTATTCATGAAATATGAAAAAAATCGCTTGTCTCTCTTTCGAGAAAATGGCTCCCAATAAAGCCATCCCCAAGAATATACTACCACTTATGGCTATTTTTAGAATACATGAATTATGCAACAAACGAAATATTTATTTATGAAATATGAACGAAATTTCTTGAGTCGTTTTTGAGAAAATCGTTCTAAAATAACTGACCTCTAAGAGTAAGCAATCCCTTCTGGAGTTTTTCCATAGAAGTGACTTGTATCATAGTATAAGGTTGTTAATGGTATATTAATGCATGAAATCTAAACAAAATCTTTAAAGTCGTTTTCGAGAAAATAGCAATTTTCAATTTCCACCCTTCAGTAAACTAACCTTAATTTCGGGGAAACAAAAAAAAAAATCGGGAGACGTCCCTAGGAAATTTATGAAAATCTTAAGTTTAATCCTTGATGCGGATACGTTGAACGGTATGATCTCTAGGCGAATGAACACATTTATATCGGGATAAACAGACGGAGATCGAGATTTCAACGGATTTACAGGTTTCGTGGCCCCTTCGTAAGGAGAAAGTGATTTGTCGAATTCGTTTTTTTTTTTTTTTTTTTTTTTTTTTTTTCACGATGTCGATATTTCCTTCTCTCCTATCGTCGTTTAAAAGTAACAAAAATTGTCCTAAACGCTTTTGTTGACATGACAGACAGGAAATGGAAGAAATAGGGAGAAAATAAAAGAATGGTAACTGACGAGTTTCAGGTGTGGCCTTTTAAAGTAGAGATGGCTATCGAAATAATAAATATACCTGGAATTGGAAACACGTCAGATGACTGGGTTGGTATCGGTCAGGCGCAGCACCAGATTGTTGGTGGTACTGTGTTAGGACAAACTCTGTACTACGTATGCAGAACTAGAACGGCAGTGTGCAGTGGATTGAGCAGACAGCCCACTTTACAATATTACTATCTCTCTGACTTCCAAAGAGGGGAAATTATTGACGCTGTGTTAGGTGGTGTGATCACGACGAAATTGGTAAGTGTTTTAAGTATGTCCTGAGTGACAGTGTTAAAGGTTATGACAGCCCACTAAATTCACGGCAAAAAAGCAACGGCGAAGAGGAACAGTGGTCGAAAGAAGATCTACTGGGTGGCGCACGAAATGATCCACCTTTTTTTTTTTTTTTTCTTATCGTTTCAGAGGAACAAGAAATCGCAATGTACACTTTTACAGCAGTAGCAGTACCGTTTGGAGAAACAGTTGAAGAAGAAATTGACATCTAACTCACCCTGTCGCCGCTAGAGAGCTAGTTTTCAAGATGGCTCACAAAAGCAGACTGACCACCGAGCAGCGCTCAACAATCGTGCTTTTTTTTCCATGAATCAAGAAGTGTTATTGTTGCTCAAAGACGGTTTCGAGAGAGGTTTAATACCCGATGGGCTCCCTCCAACAAAACCATCCACAGACTGTACGAAAACTTTCAGAGGGAAGGAACAATATTGGAGCAGAAGCGTCCTCGACAGAAGCCTGTTTGTTCGCATCAGAATATTGAAGCTGTTAGAGTTGCAATGCAGAGGAGTCCCGGAAAGTCGACAAGAAAGGCAGCAGTGCAACTTGGCATATCAAGACGTTCGTTTCAATGAATTCTGAAGAGTGACCTCCATTTTTATCCATACAAGATGACTGTTGTGCAACGACTCACAAATGATCACAAGCAGCAGAGATTAGTGTTCGCGCAATGGGCAGAGGGTAAGCAACGAATCCTTTACAACGTTTGGTTTTCTGACGAGGCGCATTTCCATTTGGACGAAGTGGTCAACAAACAAAATGTGCGCTTTTAGGCCAATGAAAATCCACGGTTGATTCATGAAAAACAACACCACGCTCCCAGGATTACAGTGTGGGTTGCAATTTCCAGACATGGACTGATTGGGCCATTCTTCTTCGAAGAAACAGTAAACAGTGAGCGGTACTTGACTATGCTCCGGAATAACTTTGTCCCGCAGTTGCTTGCTACTGCTTTGCCTATCAACACGCAGCGGTTCATGCAAGATGGAGCCAAACCGCACACTGCGAATGTTGTCTTGGATTTCTTACACGAAATTTTTCACATGCGCGTTATTTCTGATCGGTTTCCAGACCGGTTTCATGCTGGACAATCTTGGCCACCTCATAGTCCTGATCTTAACCCATGTGATTACATTCTGTGGGGATGTTTGAAGGAAAAGATTTTTCCGAAATATCCCAACAATTTGGTAGAGCTCAGATGACTTCTTGTTCAGGCTTGCAGTGAAATTGATGAAAACATGTGTCGTCGAGTAGTGAATAACCTCAGTGTTCGATTAAATGTAGTTCAGATCAACAATGGCGGCCACATTGAACATGTTTTGAATTAGAACATTTCTCCACAGTACACTCTTTCTTATGACGTGCATTTCTTTCTGTTCTGATTGTGAATAAAGTTTTTATTTAAAAAGAAAATGGTGGATCATTTCGTGAGCCACCCTGTACAAGGACAGGTCCCTCCGAACATTAAAGTGGATAATCATTCAGTACTGTCGTGCGACTGTGGTGCAAGTGAGGAGGAATTCAAGCAGCACCTCCAGCCTGTGTCGACAATCACAGTACGCCGCGAGTTACATGACATAAACATGTGGAGTCAGTTGCATGGGTGGAACCACTGATAAAGGACCATAACGTTTTAACGCTAAATCAATGGTGCCGCGAAAATGCAGCATTGGCCCCTGATGACTCGATGCGTGTAATATGGTCGGATGAATCATCGTTCACCTTATTTTAAAAGACGGTTCGTGTTTACGTTTGACGGACGCTCAAAGAAGTGTACGACCAGCAGTGTCTGCGCCCAATCGTAAATGCTGTGAGTTGTAATATTCTGTTTTTCAATGAGATATGTGTTGATGCTTACCAGTTCATCAGTACTCATGAATATGTCTAAATTTTAGTGCACTATGTGAATCCTATGATTCAGATTGTTAGCGGGAAATGATGTCATATCCCAGGATGATAATTCTCCCATTCAGATAGCTGGAGCTGTTGCGGTGTAGTTAGAAAAACACCTGGATGAAGTTGATCACCTACGCATGCCCGATTCGCAGACCTGAACATATAAAGGTAACCAAGAAAGTACTGTCACATTTTGTCGAGTTCTGTGTTCAATTGGGATTCACACCGTGAGTTGAATGAGAATGGAAATAAGACGAAGCTCAGTTGTTGGTGTGGGTATCTCCAACATACTACCTGGTTGCGGCAGTTCAGATACACCGTGAACTTGCGTAAGGACAGAATGAACGTGGGATCTCCACAGAGCGTCATAAGGGCGTGTATACTGTACGAGTTCAAATTGGGGTAAACGCCACTACTGCGGGACGAAAGATATACCAGGCCTTGGTTAGGGTATCGTTACTACGCGGACAGTGCAGCGGTGGTTAAACAACTTGAAGGATTTTAACGGAACACTCGAAGACGCACCACGTGCCGGAAGATAAACAGATGTACAAAATGAAGATCTTCAGGCAGCAATTGAAGCGAACAGTGGCCAGATAAGAGAGGTACTGGGATTACAATTCAGTGTGAGTGAAGAAACCATTTGGCAGCACCTCCATCAACTTGGGAAGCACTACAAGTTGAGTCGATGTATCCCACATAATTTGACTCCGGGCCAGAAAGCAACGCGAGAAGACACCTGTGTTTCTTTGCTGTCTCGTCTGAGGAAGGAACCATTTCTGGACAGGGTTTTGATATGTGATGAGAACTGGGTTGAGTTGATTTTGAGTTTAACGCCTCTTTCAGCAGCGAGGCTATATAAGACGGTACCTACTGACTAACGTGGAATCCGAACCACGTGAGCTCCCGCCGGGAATCAAACCCGGGTCTCCCATGCCAAAGGCGCGTACGCTAACCGCTTAGCCACGAAGAAACTCATGCGATGAGAAGTGGGTCCTGTACGGTCTGCGGCCCCGTCATCATTTGTTAGCATCCCATGAACTGGTTCCAAAACAGCCGAAACCATCACTGCGGCAGAAGAAGGTCCTTCTGTGTGTTTGGTGGACTGCTCGCGGCATCGTGCATCGGGAACTGCTACCAGCTGGTCAGAGCACCAATGCAACTCTGTATTGTCAGCAATTGAGCCGTGTTCAAGAAAAAATTCAAAACTCTGGAAGCAGCACTTCTGAATCGCAAAGGGGTCCTCCTTTTACAGGACAACGCTAAGTTCCACATGGATAGGATGACCAGATTTTCGAATTAGAAGGAAAACAATATTGCATCCGCGATAGTCCCAGGACATTTCATTGTTCGATTATCGCCTGTTCCATTTCTTGGACAATCACCTTAGAGGACGCCAGTTCAAATCCCTAGTAGAGGTTCAAAATGCACTTGATACCCTCTTCGCTTCACGGTTCATCAAGTTCTACCGCAATGGATGGCCTTCCAGAACGTTGGCAGAAGTTTGTCGATGTTGATGGGGATTATTTTTGATCTTCCAGGTACATCTTAGGTGACATATCGATGTTCGAATGTGGTGGGTCAGAAAGAGACAGAACTTTCTTGGTTACCTTTGTAATTGAACATCTGTGATTCTGCTACTTATTTTAGTCTCCATCTTCTCCCATGAAACTGCACTGCACATAGAATGGTGTAATATTACAGTTGCTATCATTCATGGTCTCTATGATTTCATTCCAGGTCGCATTAGAGCTATTTTGATAGGAAAAGTGTCCCAACGTCATGTTAATTTGGTGAGTTGCTCTTTGTTTATATTTTCCATTATTCTAATAACTATCAGTAGGTCCCTTTAGAAATGGGAGCGGATTTTTTGATAATGATGGAATACAGAAATATCTCAAGAATGACCGAATTTAACTGAAAAGACAACTACTAATAGATATATGAACTTTTGAGACTAATACGGTAAGCTGAGGCGACAATAGATTGAAAAAAATGTAGATGGTAGAGCTGGTACAAAAGTGAAATCGTAGGGACTCGGCTGCAGTCTCATACTTTAAGAAGACTATATATATTTAATATAAGACAGGGTATGATTTAATTTTGGGATATTTATATGGAAACGAAAAAGACAGAATTCTATTGTCTCAGTGACTTGTGTAAAGGTAACCAAACGTAAAACACAGACACAAAATGAACACTTGTAAAAAGTACAAACAAAAGTCTATGTTGAAAGAGTGCATAAAAATAAAGGTTAAAAATGAAATAATAGTAAAAATAATATTAAAAAGAACTAATAGTAAAAGTGGTAATAGCAGTAAAGAATGAAATGCTGAGAAGACGTAATGCTAATTCTAAATAAAAAAATAAATATAACCCAAAATTAATGAAATTGAGTTAAAAAATAGAATAAGAATTAAATCAGAACAGGAAAAGAATCATCGCAAACAGAGCATAGGAAAGGAGTAAAAAGGAGGATAAAATTGTATACATTTGGTAAGCACAAAGTTAAAACTAAGAACTGCAAAGCGGGTATGAACAATAAATTTCTTACGGCAAATTAGTAAAATAATAATAATAATAATAATAATAATAATAATAATAATAATAATAACTGTGCTGTAAAGTACTTCGATGATGCTTCATCAGACAAGTATAATAAGAGGTAGAAAGAGAAAACTAAAGGAAAGAGCGGCAACTAAAAATCTTCAGGTATGGTCTTCTTTTCTCTATCTGATAATACATAAGCGAAAGTATTCATAACATATGGTAAGTAAAAGAAGCAACAGAATTTTTTCTTAAACTACATTATTTATAAGAGCAAATTTAATTAAATTTAATGAAAGTAAATGTTAGACTGGATCGAGAGTCGAAGAAGTGTCTTCGGATTTCTCTGGCGCTGCCTTGACAACTATGCCACCAATTTTACTTCCTGACTAGTTAAACATTTTCACTCTTAAGGTTCCTGAGCAGCTGCTTAAGCCACACGGATTGTACCGAAGTTCCCGTTGTGATTGAATAATGTCTATAATACTGAATATACACAGTCCGTATATGTTTGACTACTGAGCTTCTAACGATCCCGAAAATTTATTGTATGTTTCAAGAAAGAAAGAAAAAAAAAAACGTTGTTAGTGTATGATCTATCTAAGAGAATTTCTTTTGCGCTGAGCCTTAAAGTCGTTTTCGCTTCCGCGCCTGTAGGTGTCTCATGCACATGCTACGGTTTGGATTGCAAGAAGCACCCTTGGCCATGCTGACTTGGGTCCTAGTGATCAGCCGGTGAGGAGCTTGGATTTGTTGTCGTCAAAATAAGAGAACATCGAAATGGACAGTGTTGGTTTAGTGTGTTCTTTCGAGTTTGATTCGTTTGTGGTTATATGTGTATTCTCAATTGGCAGTGAAAATAAGAATAACCAGAGTTAGTGTGGATTACGTTAAGTTCGATCGCCTATGTTCAAGCTCTAATTAGTGCACTTAGCATTTTTCTTGTATTTGGCGTTACTGTGTTGAGCAAAATTATTGAGAAAGGAAGTAAAGGGAGGCTTGGTACAGTTTTCTCTATTGTATTTAATGATGTGAAACAAGATTTGGAAGAATTAATTTCAAATTCTTTCCTCGTAGTGACTAATTGCATTATAGTTCAAATATTTGATTTGATTTGAAGTTTAGCGTTTTTTGATTATGCCATATAAATCTTTCCGGTTTGACTTCAGAACATAATTCCTAATGGGTCTATTCTTATTTGTCAGAGAGAACGAGACCACAGAGATCCAGGGGAAAAGAATTTAACAAGGGTAACAATAATCACGAATTATTAAAGGTGAGTCATAATTTAATTTTCTCCATAGTTTGTGGTGTGTGTGTGTTAATTACAAGTGGGTCGTCTTTTGCACTTCATTCTATTCAAGATAGGAATTTGTGTAAGGAATTTACTTCGATACAACGGAAAATCCAGTTGGTGAGAAGGTGGAGGGTTTTGAACCCAAAACCTCAGAAATGTTCAATGTGACTGTAATTCTTTTCAAGTTTAATGCTAAGACATTAATAGGACGATCGAGCAGTGGTGCTAAAATACTTGTTAGATCAGTTATAAATATAATATTTAATTTTTTTCTAAGTTCAAAATTTGAATTCTAGGAATCTCGTGTTTGAAATGTTCATACTGTTTGACATTAACGTTTGCTAACGGATTTGGTCAATGGGTTTAATAAACCTACGGCTTTATATTTTGTTGGTTAGGCTAAATTGGACTAGTGTTTTCCCCATCTGGTCTGATTGGCCGCGGATGGGGACGTTACAAGCTGACGATTACACTAAACATTATGTACCTATAATATTTTACTCCATCAACGAAAGTGTTCCATAATATAGACTCCTATCGTCAAGGGACAACAGGATTTGTGGCAGAGTCCCTGTGGTCTCAATGTTTTAGCACCAAGCTCCAATTATCTTAGAGGGCCATATACATCTCAAGCTTTCACTTACATTGTTTGTATTTGACAGCCTTTGCTGATAGTTTTCTTGATAATTTGCTAATAATTTTCTTCATAAATATTTTTATAATTTTCTCATTGCATATTGATTTTCTTTATATGGAAAATTGTCGATATCTTAAAAGTGTTTTTCAATATATATCCGAAGTTAACATTCGTGTCTTATAGTATGTAAGAAGATAAGAATAAATAACATAACTCAAGTATTGTCACACCACTGCGAGCTGTGAGGAAGTAATAAATTTACTTTTCACTTATTCAGAAAAATTATCAAGTTCTCGTTCAGTTTTCTTTGTTAAATTGGAGTTACTAAAATTAAATTTGAGGTTTATTCTACTTTGAGAAGCAAACGACCATCTCAGGTAATTAACATGCTATTGTTCTGATAATGTGTTAAAAACATAAAGATGTTCTTTTATCTTTTTATCAAAACATGTAACAAAAAAGTCTTCGTGTCTATTAAAAAAAATATATATAAAACAAAGAATTTAAAATTCACAGTGAGTTGTATTGGCACAGCATATATGCAAGCCCTTTATTAAATTCAACACTCCTTGAAATTCGCTGAAGTTAGTATTTAATTAGATATACTTTGTTGGTAACTAAATGGTTATGGAATCCACCGTAAGTATTAACAAATAAATTTCTGTCTCTGAAATAGATAAAAGATTTCAATATTCTCTTAAGTAAATTTTCGCCAGACTAACTTTGTTGTTCAGAATTTTAAGCTTTTCTGTAACTTTCTATTATTAATTGTACTTGCTGTATGCTATCTTAACTTCTTTATTTTCAATAAAACGGTTTACTTTGTATCCCAGATGCAAGTTCTTGTTTCTTTAATATACACAAACAGCCAAAGAACTAGTCTTCTGAGTTTATTTTAAATTTAATACAAATCATATAATACGTAAAATAAATCTTGAAAACATCATAATTAAAGTCAATAAAAGTTTCTAGAAATTACTTTCATTTGTTTAATATGATGTGCACAAAAATGTGTGTATCAATCAATGCATAACAGAAGAAGTGACTTGTGGATATCTAGTTAGCTGTTAACACATACAGTATTAAGATGTAAGACAAAAGATAGTACCATTGTTTGAGATATTAAGAGAGTGTAAACTTTTAAGTGTTAAATACTTGATTAGAGACAATAATTTATTTCTCGCATAATATTTTTTGTTTACATTAAGATAGTTTTATTATTATTATTATTATTATTAAAATAATAGAGTCTAAAGGTCGACTATTTGCAGCTCTTACTTCTATTGAAAGCACGGAAGTAGATTTCCACACTGATACTCTCTTTGTTGTTAATGTGTTATTGAAAAATGGTAAGTAGCCCTTCCCGCTGGCCTAGTGACTAACTCAGACGCCTTTGGTTCACGAGATCCAGGGTTCGATTCCCAGTAGAAGGGCATTGAAATTTAAACGCATTACAGTACTTCGGATTCCACTTAAACTGTAGGTTTACGTTTCATACAGCCTCGATGCTAAAAGAACGATCAATAACAATCTCAACTTCAATCAATAACAAAAACATCAAGAAACGATAGGTTAATACGAAAGAATATATGATTATATTTTTTCTTAACTATTCACAGTATAATTTATCTGATGTTAGTGGCTACGTTGGTATAAATGTGAAACATATAAATGCATTGTTTTCAAAAGAAACTGTACGTACGTACTTTGTCACTGGATGTCCTTTAATCAGTACCCAAAAATCTGTTAGATCCATCGTGCATCTGAAGCAGGAAAAAGAAGTTGAGATTTATTATTTACTACTACGTACATTATGTCCTGGTGTTATTCAAATTAATGTAAGTTTAATGTTTTTAATTCTCTATTCTGTAATGTGTAAAAGTGGGTACAAAATTTTGTAATAATTATAATGATAAATATTTTTTTTTTAAAAAAAATCTAAGACCCGATGACTTATCTCCACAAATGGTGCTATTCGCTACATTCTCATGTATTTCAATATCAATATGTACTTAATCATTTTTCATGTACTTAACCTTGATTACACGTGTAATATCAAGCATGACATTATGACACATCACGTAAACGACAAAAAGTATTCAAGACAAACATTGAAACAGTTGCTACCAAATTTCGTTTAACTCCTGCTTATGTGGTGGCATATAGGGTGTAATAAAAAGGTACGGCAAAATTTCAGGGATGAATTCCTTATGGGTAGACAAGTAAAAAAGTACGTTTGACCATATGTCGGGAAATGGATCGTTACAGAGTTACGGCCATTAAGTCGCCTGACGGTGCAAAATAGTCACATTCTGGACACCCCTTAATGTGACTGAATTTAAACTTCAATAATTCAGCTTCAGATAATTTTTGTATTTTTGTCGTCCTGAAGGATGAACTACATGTAAACCACAGTTTAGACATACACAGATATGGCGTGTATGTCGTCGAGCGGGCCTGTATCCATATCACCTGCAATGAGTGCAGTCTTCGTCAGAAGCCAAATATCTGCCGCGAGTACGCCTTTGCCAGTGATACCTGCAGCATGTGCCGTTAATCTCATTTTCCCATCCGCAATAGTGGTTAAAGATGAGGCTCAGTTCACACGAGAAGGCATCTTCAATTACCATAATGTATATGTTTGAGTGGATGATAATCTTCGTATGATCAGTCCCAGAAGACATCAACAACAGTTTGTTCTTGGTGCCGTATTGTCGGTGACACTTTACTAGGCCCACACAGACACCCGCAGAGGCTTACGGGAAACACCTATCGAAACTTTCTGGAAACCAACATTCCGGATGCATTGGATAACTTGCCCTTGGCTCTGCGTCCATCCGTGAAAATGCATATCAGTTGAAAGCTTCGTCTTTCAGGAAGACATTGATACTAAAATTATCTTCCTACCTTAATGAGGGGGTGAGCTATTGAAGTTTGAATTGAGTCACATTAAGGGGCAACCAGAATGTCACTATTTCACACAGTCAAGCGGCTTAATGGCTGTAGCTCTGTAACGATGCATTTCCCGACATATGGTCATATGAACTTTTTTACTTGTTTATCCATAAGGAATTCACCCCTGAAATTTTGCCGTACCTTTTTGTTACACCCTGTATATATAAATGTTTGTAAGCATGTTTTAAACTTAATATATTTTGAGGAATATAAGGCAATTTTGTGAATGTCGTGTAAAATGGAGTAATTTATTTTTCCAATTCTTTAATAATAAGATGTGCCGCATTCATTATTTTATTATTTTCCTAATACTATTATAACCATAAAATGAGTCACATAAATTTCTTTTCTATATCTTTTTTTAATTTTTAGAATTAACTGTACTTGTATTTAGATAAAATGGTATAAAATGGTCTCAAAGATTTACACAGTGATTTCTTTAACAATGTTATATTTAATAATAGTGTCCGTTTATAGATACATGGCTAACGCGTGCATTTTGTGTGCAGGGGTCGATTCTCGGTATGTATACTCAGTCTTGTATAGAAATGCAAGTAGTAGTTCTGGTTCTACTTTAATTAATAGATTTCAACTTATATAACCACAGTTCTGAGAAGCAACTTTAAACTCTAAGGAATCATTCAATATTTAATAATATCTCAGATGAGAATAAAAACTTTTAGTACATGTTAGTCAATTAAATATAACCGATAGAGCATAGTGTTAACTTATTACTCTATTGCATCCGCTTTACATCTTAGTAGTAAATGTACGAGCATGCTATTTTAAAGAGTTGAATTTTTTTTTTTTTTTTTTTTTTTTTGGCTTGGTTTGAGTTTAACGTCCCGCTCAGCAGCGAGGCTATATGAGACGTGGACCTATTGATTAAGACGGAATCCGAACCACATGAGTTCCCGCCTTGAACCGAACCCAGGTCTTCCGCGCCAAAGGCGCGTACACTAACCGCTTAGCCACGAGGGAACTTTGAGTTGAAATTGGTGTATATGCGTGTGTGTGTGCATATATATAAGGAGGATGTATGTTCGTATATTATGAACATTTTCTTTGCTACGAATTTTCTATTAAATTTTCTTTAAGTTTTCCGTAAAAGGGAAGAGAAGGTTTCGTAGAGTCCGTGAGATCCAATTTTTCAATCCGATTTCAATATTTAAAAAAAAAAAAAAAAAAAAAAAAAAAAAAAAAAAAAAACACCCATAAGGTATACAGTTAAGGGCACACTCATGCTTCATTTTACGAAAATGTATCCATGAAAAGTAGAAGAAAAATTACAATACAACACTAATAAGCATGTCTTAAAGATTAGGATTCACCAACTCTCCACCAGGATTAATCTGCATTTTACACTTTCTACAAACTTTCAACGAAATTCTCTTATTTCAAATGTATAAGTTCTTCTATACTTGTATCGTCCTTTTCTAAGAGTGGAAATGAAGATTGAAAGTGGCTCGTCCACAGTAAATACACAAACAGAATTTGAAACTACCTTTTAGACGTGGTCTCACATTGAAACAATATAATTATTTATGTAATATGTCTTGACATCCTTCGACTACGTATTTGTTCTAGAGATGCAAAAAAACCGGCTTTTTTGAATCGATGTTTTTTTGCACATAAAAAGCCGGCTTTTTTGGGAAAAAAAACGAGAATTTTGGAAATTTTGGCTTTTTTTCATTTTCATGATTTTTCTGTTCAAATAGCTTTCTTATAGTATACTCTAAAGTTAATAAAGATTCCATGACCTAAATGCCATATTTCGCTCTGGAATTCACCATCATGATGGATGAAGCGCACGGTTTATGAATTAAAGTAAACATAAAGTACTTAGTATTTGAGGGCAATTTAAGAAGCTATTTGACTTTATTTTAACTTCTGAATTATCTACATTTTTTCTTCTCTAGATAATTTCTTTTAGTCATCCGTGTTTCACTTCTTAGAGCTTAGTACTCTAGCTTCTAGCACATAATTAAACTTATATTTAAAAACGTACGCTCTGATGGATATATTGAAAAACATATCTGTCAGAGCGTACTTCCACATTTCCGTTATACTGTAGCTGTGCAATGATTTAACAATTGCCGGACAGAATCTTGAATACCATTTGATAGAAATAATCAATATAGAAAAATATTTGGGAGGGGTTTTTCTGAATAATGTTTTTTTTTTTTTTTTCTAAAAATTCCTAACTTTTATTTAAGAGGAGCTTAAGTTTATGAGTACAGGCATAACAAATATTTCGTTTCGTTTGTATATTCAGCTATAATCTTCCAAATACAACCTTGAAGACCATTTTATACTGATAGTCAGTGGCGGATTTAAAAAAGTATTTTGGGAGGGACTTTTCTTATTAATGCTTAGTTTTTCCAAAAATTCCTAATTTTTTATTTGAGGACAGCTTGAAGTTTATGAATAAAGGCATAACAAATATTTCGTTTGTTTTAGAAATTCCGTAATTTAGGGGTAGAGGCATCCCCAGCCTAACCCTCTTCGCAAATTCATCACTGCTGGTAATTAGTAATAACAAAGATTTAAAAACGATTAGAAAGGGAGTCGGCCGGGACTCACAGTACACGCACTATCTCTACATTCGCAGATGGAATTAAGAAAAACTTTCGTCAAAATGGTCGAATGCAGGGTTGAATCCCGGACTTCACGATAGAAGCGCGAAAGCTAACCACTCACTCATGTTGTGCAGTTGTGCTTAACTTAAATGTATTCTCTCTCTCTCTCTCTCTCTCTCTCTCTCTCTCTCTCTCTCTCTTTCTCTATGGCCACAAAAGCTCTCCATTGACTTCTGTCCTTATCCAATTCAATCTAGTTTATACTCTGTATTCCTATTTCTGTTAGATCCATCTTAATATTGCCCTCCCATCTGGGCCTAGGTTTTCCTAATGGACGTTTCCCGATTGAATTTCCAGTTAAAACTTCGAAAGCGTTCCTACTTTTTTCCATTTTGGCTACATGACCTGTCCACCTGAGCCTCCTAGACTTGATGACTCTAACGATGTTTAGTAAACCTTATAAATTATGTAGTTTCTCCTTATGAAGTTTCCTCCATTCCCCATTCCCCTTCCTCTTGGGTCCAAATATTAGTCTCAGACAGTCTGCGTTCTTCCGTCAGTGTAAGCAACCATGTTGCACAACCATAAAGCATAATAGGCATGATTATAATTATATATATTTTAAGCTTTAAATTCCTTGACAGAATTCGCGACGACAAAATATTTTGAACTGAATAATAACAAGAATTTCATGATTTCAGTTGACATTTAATTTCTTTGTGGGTATGATTTTGGTCTGGTAATACTGATCCAAGATATTTGAAAGTATCCACTGTGTCGAAAGTATTAATTGATGTTTTAACGCATTCATAATTTGCCGTATTACGATCCTTATGAACTTCCTTGTATTTAGATTTCTCTTCATTTACTCATGTCCCTACAAGCGTTTAATAAGGCCTCTGCATTTCTTTCGATTGTTCTCCTATCAGATTTACATCATCAGCATACACCATAACTTGGTGAGTACCTTTCAACTCTAGACCCTGGTTCCTATCTTTGATTTTTCTTATAGTATGCTCCGAAACAAAGCTAAATAATAACGGCGATAACGTATAACCTTGTTTCAGGCCAATCTCGACGTGGAAGCTCGCATTTTTCTACTCGGACTTTACTCTGGGATTCATTTAAACACTCACTAAATCTAACTTTTTCGGTATTCAAATTCTGTAAGAATGTTGTACAATGTTTCCCTCCTAACCGAGTTGTAAGCCTTTCTAAAATCAATAAACAGTTGATGTACTAGGTAATATATTCCCATTTCTTTTCGAGTATTTGTCGAATGGTAAATATCTGGTCGATTTCGATTAAATCCACACTGATAATCTCCAATAATTTCATCTGCGTATGGGGTCAATCTTATTAATAGAATGTTAAGAGAAATGCCTCAATAATTATTACAATCAATTTTGTCGTTTTTCTTGTGAATTGGAACAGTGATTGATTCTTCCACTCTTTTTAAATGTATTCCATAGATTTTCTTCTTTTTTTTAAAAAAAAAAAAAGTTTTGTAACGATATGTTGAATTTTCTTATTAAAAATTCAGAAACCTTCAGGACTGGGTAAATCATGATGGTGGTTATATTCTACAGCCTAGGAAACCATACGCTCAGATGAACCGTCTATTACGTATATGATCCATGAACAGAAAATTCGATACTTTCCCGATTCTGAGGAAGCTTAAAGAACAGTCAGTGCATTACAGAATTTGGAGCTTTACCGATTTTGCAGATCCGAAACACCTGATAGGTGGTAACAGATTATTACATATATGATCAATCAGTGAAAAATTTGTTCGAAATATTCATACAAAGTATACGAAAGTTAAAACTTAACAGAAAAAATTTCAAGAATCTACAGAACCACCCGAAACGAAGCTCTTCATGTGCAGATTTCTCTCATGTTTTTCTTCATTTTGCTTCAAAAAGAGGGTGTGTGATATTTTGAAGTAAAAATACTACATACAATTTTGCTAGTTATTTGTGTAACATTTTTTAAAGTACTTATTGTATATAAGAGGTTAAAATATTATTACATATATTGGTTAATCCTTTGGAATTCATAATGTAAATATGTTAAGAATTTTAAAAAATCTTTTAGAAATTTATGGTTTATTTTCGAGGTTTCATATTATTATCTGCATCAACCACTAATTAAATGAGTTTTTTTGTTGTAGAGAAGCGAAACACGGTCTGCCTTATCAGTTTAAAGCAAAATTTTCAAAAAAGCCCAAAATTTCCCAAGCAAAAAAGCAAAGCAGAAAAAAACGAGTTTTTTTTTTTTCAAAAAAGCCGTTTTTTCCGAGCCCTTGCATCTCTAATTTGTTCCCGTTATTTTAGTATAATTTCCCATCCTCATCATGTTTATTTCTGTCTTTCCAGCAGTTACTATCAGAGTAGATGTCTCTAAATTTATTCACAATTAATTGGACTGAGGAAAACAAGCTACAACCTCTCTTCAATATGTAAAGAAATCCTCATTTCCACTACTGAATTTTATTTGCTGTTTTATTAAAAATTTAGAAATACCTTCCAAAGTATCTGCACATCATTTGTCGAAAACAATCCGGTCACTATAATTTCTATCATTAAGTCATTTCTTTCTCAACCAAACAAAGGTAGTAAATTGATTTATTTCTTGATACCAAACTGACTTTTCAGTGCTTCAAAATGAACTAAACACCTGTAATGTTCAATGTGACGTTTTTCTAATATTTAAAATCTTTCTTTCTCTTACTCGTCCCTTGATGAGCAATGTGCTAAAGGCAGACAACTTCAGCAGATTCATTGAAATACTTGCATATTTGTTTTCATCTGACTATATTACCCACTTTATGTACCCTGCTTCGAATCTATGAATTACATTATACACACAGACCCACACACAGACAGACAGACAGACAGACAGACAAATCGATCAACACAATGTAAGTATGAGTGTAATTAGGAATTTCTGTTAAAATTTACAATCATCAACGATAAAAGAAAATATACTACTAAATGAAGAACTGAAAACATCCAGCAGATTAATTATGAAAACTACATAGAGATGATGTCCGAAAAACTACAAGTGAGAAACAATAGAAAAGGGAGGAAATCAGTGTGAAGTAGTTGCCTGTAAGAAACCCTTTCTTCATGATCAGTTAGGTAATTGTAAGTCAGATTAAGCACGTATGATGTATGTAATCTGTTATGATAATTAACAGAGTCAAAAACTTTTTCTAGATCAAAATAGATGTATATTCAATAGTATACTCCAATTAAATAGCACGGAAAGTTAAAATAGAAAAGTTTGTGAAGTGAGATCCCCCAGGAAGAAAATCACGTTGCGCAATATAGTCTGCATTTCAATAGCTGAGTTTCGGCTATTTCCCCATTGATAATTGGAAAAGAAGGCTAAAGTGTAGTAGTTAGTTGAGATTTGTAGTTAGTAACCTGACCATCATTTTGTCATCAAATTTATTAATGGAGAAAACATTGGCCTTTTCTCATGCAAAAGAAAATATATATTTATTACAGTGTCTATGAAACAGAAAGCTTAGTGGAATTCCTAACAAAGCAGAAAAAATTTTGAAACATAAGCAGGTTTAGTCTCAACCAGAAGCACAAATCTTGAAAAATCTGAAAGTCAATTCTTAGCTCCAGTTTAGTAATTGTCCGTATTATTACTGACACACATAATAGTTGCAAGATTCTGACTTTAGCGAACTCGTTAATTAATTTCATAAGAGTAAGTCTTAAATAAGTCAATACCATTCTAACCAAATGCTGTATTGGCATTCCAAACTACTTCCAAAAGGATAGATAAAAAGCCTCTTTCTACTTAGTAAGTGACCGAAACCTCTCGGCATTTTTTAAAGATATCCTTGTATTTAGTTCTTTTATTTTACATTAATAAATCATTGTATCTCCTTTGTTTTATTGTTACCAATAAAATATAGTTAATCCCCATATTAAAGTCTTTTGTTTTTTAATCTCTGCAAAGTATTGTTGCCTGTTCAATTGTTCTTATTGTTTTGCCGTTATTTCTTGTTGTCAGAGGTTATTGTTTACTACTTTCTATAAATTAATTTAAAAGTTTGTATTATTATTGAGTTAATATTATAAATATAATACTTAAGTGCTATCAGAATTACATATTTCAGTCAATATATTCATGATATGCAATTTATTTTATGATAATACTAGGATATGTTACCCGCTTCGCTGGGTTGAAATAAATAATTTAAATGCACATTGATGTTGCTTATTTCCGATCATTTTAATGTATGTCACCCCTTCTCATCCGCAAGAACTATAGATACAACACTAATATCGGTCAGTTTTGACCATATGTATATATATAAATAGTTTCTCCTCCCCCATGTTGTGGGTCATGGCATCGGAAGTGTCACCGTTCATCTCAGCGACCTCAAAAAATGTGGATTCAGCACTAATAACGGTCATTTTCTATGATTTTTAAATATCTCTTCCTCTCCTCCCCCAAATTACGGGTTTGAATTTGAATTTAAACGGGGTCGAAAGTATCACTGTTCATGTAAGGGACCCAGAAAACTGTAAATTCGATACTGATAGCGGTCATTTCCGATCATTTTATATATCTCTTTCTCCCCCTCCTCCAAGTGGCGGAGCTGATTTTGTATTTAAACTGGATCGGAAATGTCACTGTTTATCTGAATGATCCCGAAAACTATGGATTAGACACTAATATTGGTCATTTTCGATCATTATTATATATATAGGTCCCCCTCCCCCACCTCCGGGCTGCGGCACACGGCATCAGAATCGTCACTGTTAATCTCAGCTACTCCTAAAACTATGGATTCGACACTAATTTAGTCATTTTCGATCATTTTTAAATGTTCATCCCCCTCCCCTACGTTGTACCCTCCACCTCCCCAACTATCAGACCCGAACTTGTATTGAAACAGCATCAGAACTGTCATTGTTTCTCTTATCGACTCCGAAAACTATGGATTCAACACTAATATTGGTCATTTTCCATCGTTTTTAAAATTTCTTTCCCTCTCCCCCTCCCCTACGTTGCATCGTCAAAGTGAATAGCGTAAAGTAATCCCTGCTCCTAAACTCATGTATGTTGAAAATTTGATTGAGATCGGTCGGATGGTTCAAGAGTGATGAAGTCACAAAGACAGTCATTTTTATTTTGATTTTCTTACATATATCACACCACTCCCCCTCCTCTACGTTGGCTTGTCAAAGTGAAACGATAAAAAACACCCAAGGCCCGACCCTCGTTTATGTTGAAAATTTGATTGAGATCGGTTGGGTGGTTCAAGGGTTATTAGGTTTTATATATTTTTATATATCTTTCCCCTCTCCTTCCCCTCCCCTAAGGTCTACCGTCAAAGTGATATGGTAAAAACCACCCCAGATCCGAACTTCATCCATATTGAAATTTTTTTTTTATTATAGATCGGTCGGGTGGTTTAAGCGTGATGAAGCCACAAAGACGGTACTTTTGTTTTTATTCTTTTTACATATATATATATATATATATATATATATATATATATATATATATATATATCCCCTCTCCTCCCCTCCCCTAGGTTGCACCATGAAAGTGAAATAACGAAAACATCTCAGGCCCGAACCTTATCTATGTTGAAAGTTTGATCGAGATCGGTCGTGTGGTTCAAGAGTTATTAAGTTTTATTCATTTTGACATATTTCCCCTCCTCTCCTCCGCCACCCTAAGATCTACTGTCAAAATGAAATGATAAAAACTTCCCAGGTTTGAACTTCATATACGTAGAAAATATGATTGAGATCGATCGGGTGGTTTAAGAGTTAGTAATTCACAAACATAGTCACTTTTATTTTTATATTTATTGGTTTTTGTCAATATAGTATTTTTAAAAGATGTGGATCAATCAAAAAATTAGAAAAATATCTTACAAGTTGAAGTTTTAGTATCATATTTATGTAGGGTATAATTCTCAGAATATATGGAAATGTCACAGAGTAATAGTCACTTCCGCAACTATAGGCGATAAATAAATTTCTTTCCTATGTAAAAGCTAAAATGTAAAACTGAATCTTTATGTTTAGTATTGGAATGATTTTAATATATTTAGGAAGAAAAAAACATTGTATTCGATCACTTTGTGATCACTGTTTCTTGCACTAGATTTACGTAAATTTATTTCTTCTATCAGAATTAAATTTTTATTTGTTTCGTCATAGATTTCACAATGCAGTGAAAGAATGTAACTGTAACATTTCAATTTAAGGGACAAATACGGAAGTTCTTGACGTTAAATAAGTCAAGTCTATTTTAAATGAATAGTTTCATTACATAAGATAATATAAAATGTACAAAGAGTGTTGCGACTATGAAGTGGCTGAAAATATTTAAATAATTCTAATCATAGGCCTTTCTAGCCTTTGCAGGGTCTGAGGGAGCAAACTCTGCAGGACCCTTCGCCGGTGCTATGACACAATATAACGTAGAAGTGTACAGAATATCACCTTTTAAAATATCTACAAGCAAATATAGAATTCCTATCGATTTCAGCAGCACTTGTTAACAAATCGCAATATTGTAGAGAGCTTCTAAACACGCAATCTGAAGTATTGTGCACAATCAAGAATAATGGAGTAATACTAGGTTTTTTTTTTTTTTTTTTTTAACAATGTTTCTCATTTGTTTCTTTTTCCTTGCCATGAGTTTTATAATTCATGTTTAATATTTTTCTTCCAAGATAATGATCATTAATCTCCTTGTTAGTCATTAGGTGTAAAATTGCATCAAATCGAACTACTTATTGAACTAAATTCGAAACATTACCACCAAAATTGGCGTTCAAATTTTCTCTATTGCTAAAGGCAAAATCGTGAATTGTATGCATCAAGTAACTTAACAATGACTAATCTTATCTCTAAAACGTATTTCCAGCCTCCTTTTTCAACTCCATTTTGGATCTCGGACAGGCAAACGATAGTTCTTCTATGTTTCAGTTCTTTCTCGAGATCGATCCACTTCAACCTACACCTTATGGGACTTTGGGCTCTTTGTCGTGTTTTCGTGACACCTCACATATTCTTCCACACGCTCAGTGGCTCAGTGGTAGAGCGTTCACCTCTGGTACTAGGGGTCTCGGGTTCAAACCCTGATCCCGCCAAGTGAACTTTGTGGTGGACAAACACCGTGTGCGTGGGTTTTCTCGGGGTTCTCCCGTTTCCTCGCACTTTCTTCATTCCACCATTTAATTCATTACTCATTATCACCGTGTCCTTTAGCCTAACCGGCATAACCATGGGACGTAAAACTCAAACTTTCATTTCATTTCATTTCAGGTTTCTAATTGTTTGTATCAATTTGTAGCTTTTATTCATTCTACGTGCTTATATGATCTGAAACGTAAATTACAATTTAATTTTATGTCTAATATATATATATATATATATTGAATATATATATATATATATATTGAATTAAGTGAATATTGATCTTTTTACTTATTTATTTTATTTATTTATTTGCCATCAACACAACAGGCATAAGCCCAATTATAGTGTTGGTGTATTACATAATACATTTACAACAGTTTTCTTAAGCATAGCTAAATAATGCTAGCCATTAGCTTTAGTTAAGCTAATAGAGTTTATATTCCAATTTCTCATCAGATATTCTCTTTGTCACACGTTTTTCCTCTATAAACATATTGCTTAAAATATATCATTTTTGTATGGGAATTGCTGAATTGTTTATATTCTTTTGTTGGCTACCAGCGATTTGATACTAAAATTTAATATATTTTGCCCTAAATTAGCTTGGTATATTTTTCTTCTAATGTTGTGATCAGAACTCATAAAAATGATAAAATTAAACATATGTGTGTGTGTTTTCTTCTCCTCCAACATATCAAAACTATTAAAATACGCTATTCTTTAGTTGCTTTTGTAACCTTAATTACATTACGATGAATTTATATTCTTACTTATGATTACTAAACTTATAATTGTTCCTTTAAATTGAGGAAGTGGTATCGATGTATCCTTTGATAGATATTTCTACAAACTATGTATAATTTAACTACAATGATACGTTGATTTGATATAAACCTATCTCTTATAGCAGGAAAAAGAATCTCAGATTTCATTCCTTCTTCGAAACAAAATGCAGGATCTCATACAAAGAAAGCATACCCCACATCGCTTCGTAAACTTACAGGCCAGAGGACTTCAATAACTCAAACCTAACTATTCTATAAGATAAAGTTATTTAAGGAACTTACTGTGATGCATGGCTCTTTGAGCCACAATCAGCTGTTGAGGTCCCAGGTCATCTAGATGATTGGAAGACTCTGTACGACTGGATGTTCCCTGTTCTGTATCTGACTCAGAACCAAAGCTATCATATTCTTCCGTATCCAATCTCATACTCTTCGCTTTACTCCGTGGTCGTTTTGTCCTTCCATATTCGCTTTTATTAGACTGCAGAAAAATTGAATTTCATCATATTTCGCCTGAAATCTTGTGAATACAAATAGATTTTCGAACTTAAAACCTACTATTTTTTTCTGTTTAACTGTTGATTATTTAAAATAATCTTTTTACACTAGTCTTATTAAATAAAAAAATCACTCTTTTATTACTTTAAACGCAATTTTTCTTTTAAGATGCTGCTTCCAATTTTTCAATTTTTTTTTATTTTTTTGAAAGTTCTAACTTTTGCAATATAGTTATTGAAATAATTAAGTATTTGTCTTCTCTCCATTAATCTTTACCCTAATCGAGATACAAATGCTAATAGTTATTAAAATCTATATTTAAAAAAAAAAGTATATAGCTAAACGTTACTTGCGATTTTGAGTCAAATGGTATACCAATGTCATATCTATCCCAGACACTTTTAAAATATCTACCTTGTTATCTGTTTGTTTCTTAATTTATTGAAGTTTAGCATTATTTTAAAGTAAAAACACTGTCAGACGTGAGAATATTCAACTTGTTTTCTGTATGTATTGCCTAATAACGTGTATATGGTATTTCTAATAGCTCTAATAACAGTCGATATTTGTCTTCTTGTGTAATAAATATATATCACAAACTGTTGACATTTCGTAAAAAAATAAACTTAATAAGTCGCTCAAAATTAAGGAGTAGAGACGTTACCTAATACATATATTCAAGGAGACTATGATGATAATTTAATTGTATATTCAAACTTAAAACACCAATTTTTGTCAGAAATATTAAAATTGCTTGCGTAGGAAAGCTACTGATTCTATATAACAGTTACATTTCACTTAATTTTGATTAATCCATTGTTAATTCGTATTTGTATTTGTTCCTGTATCAGCGGCGGGGCTATATAGGACGATGCTCACAGTTGAACTACTATAGTGCGTTCTATGTTCTCATACCGAGAATTGAACCCAGGACCTCGTGCATCAAAAGCAAGCGCTCTATCCACTAGACTAGGAACGATAGCATATTTAACTTAATTTATAATTGCATTTTTATTATAGCATCATTGTAAAGTATTTTCTAACTAACACGCAATGCTGACCAACTGTACAAAGGATTTTACAAATCTGAAGAGAAAATTTAATATATCCCTTGAACGCCTGGCCTTTTTTAATGCTGTAGCTGCTAATGGCCATAAATAATGAAGTTACAATGCAACTAAGATATCAGAATTGTGAATCCAGGCACTGATGAAATTTATACATAAAGTACCGTATCTTCAAATATAAGTAATCATTAAATATTTAGGTAACATATTACAAAATATAAAATATACAAAAGAATGATTACCAAGTCGCCACTGTTGCACATTCGTTATAAAGTTGTTTGTTCTTAAATGGCACTAGCCAATCTATTAAGCATTCTTAATTCCTGTATAATATTTCGATTCCCAGCGGGAGCTCATGGGTTCGGATTCCACGTTAATCAGTAGGTGCATCTCTCATGTAACCTTGCTGCTGAACAGGACGTTAAACTCAAAATCAACTCAACCTGTATAACACTAATCAAAATACAGTATTCTTTCTGAAAATTGCAACATAAAAAAAAAAAAAAACACATGAATGGAGTGAAAATTATTCTGCAGATTTGGTATATGACTATACAACCAAGAACTACAATTTCAAAATTGTACATCATCTCTAACCTTGACAAGTCATTGCCACGTGTACTCCACGTGCTAAAATCAGTTTCTATCCATTGTGTCAGCAAATAAAACAGACGCCGGATATGTCACGCTAGTGACACTACCTGCTGGAAAACAGTAATGAACAAGGTGATGACCAACCATCTTCCAGACATATTTGATTGACGAAATGTCAGGCTATCATCTAGGTCACGGAAGCAGCTTTAGCCATTATCCTTGGAAATGCTTGCACATTGGGGATACATATGGCGGGCATTGTCCTGTTAAAATAGGGTATCCAGAGTTGTTTGAAAAAAGGGAAAAACATCAGTCTATATACTTTCCTCGATGTAGCGATCGCTAGTGAGGTTGCACTAAATATGTAGCAGCCGAGTTCGAGTGTTGTACCCAATAGCACCATACTTAGCAAAGGTCGCGGTGGCTCAGTGGTACAGCGTTCACTTCAGGTGCATGGTGTCCTTGGTTCGATTCCCACTCGCGCCAAGTGAACGTCGTGGTGGACAAACACCTTGTGCGTGAGTTTTCTCGGGGTTCTCCCGTTTCTTCTTACTTTCTTCATTCTACCATTCCATTCATTTCTCATCATCACCGTCTCCTTTAGCCTAGCCGGCCTAACCGTGGGACGTAAAATTTAAAAGATTTTACCACACTTAGCGTCGGTCACTATGAAGCTCGGCAATGGACACTGGTAGTTTACTTCAGCAGTTCAGCACCTAACGTGTACACAGCCATTACTACACGACATGTTGGAGTGGAAGTTGTTCAAAAAGACAACCATCTCCATTCAGCAAGCCAGCAATTGTGTTAACACAACTATTCAACCCTGAGGCGTTTGTAGTCTTGGGGGGAATGGAAACTGACACAAAGATGTATGTCATTCAGTGGTATTGTCACATTGCTAAGTCTACTGCTTTATCGGCGCTGCGTTTTTCTTCTGTTCATTGTTTTCACATAGGCATCACTATCGTGGCAGTATGGATGTACACGAATTTCGTATTACAACAGCCATCTTTCCGTAAGCGGACCATACAGCTTCGGGCGGTTGCAATTGTTCATCTATAATGCACTCCTTGTTGTTGCGCTTGTGTTTACACGTTTCCTGCTCTTCTTTTCACGCTCTACTGAATGCTACGTAAATCTTCCTTACACAGTACTTCTATGAGCACTAAACGAGTCGATGCTCCACGCTCACATCATCCTTGTCTAAATCTTCATTATTCGTACATATTCTGTAGCACAAATACTGTGAAACACATTTTTGCCATTCATTTTCTCGTTGCAACTCTCAACGACACCAATGTACTTATATATTAATCGAGAAATATTACAAAGAAATTTTGAGAAAAATGAGAAGAGATAAATAGCATGAACTGCATAATACGTTTAAAAGACCGATTGATGTTGATAAATGTAGCTCTGAACAGGATTATCCTAACCTTATAAATTGTATGGACCAGTAGTTTCCTTTAAAAAGAACTATTTAAGCACTTTTTGTAATAATTATTTGAAATTAACGTCACACACTCAGAACCACTTTTATCAAGATAAATAAGGATTTCTCATACATTTTGCAATATATATATATAGGGTGTTTCAAAACAACACCGACAACGTTTGGGAGGTGATTCCGTAGTCGCGTCAAGACTTCACTTACGAACTAGTAAGTGCCCTATCCAAATATCCATGTTTCAGAATCCTGCGGTGCTTCCGCAACAATTTTTATAGAGATAGTTGTTTAGTACTTCAAATTATAAGCCCGTAGCCAAACCCCCTCTATAAAAATTGTTGCGTGAGTACCTTAGGATTCTGAAATATGGATTTTTGAATAGGGTTTATGTTGGTTCCTAAGAGAAGTCTTGACCCGACTACGGTAGGTCCCATAGTTTTAGGGCCATGGATCTTAAAAGTTCATGTTTTTGGCGGCTATAACTCCGAAAGGAAGCATTTGTGCACCCAGGTTGGTCTATACTTTTCGTCTTATTTTGGCGTTAGGAATCACTTCTCAAACGTTGTCGGTGTTGTTTTGAAACACCCTGTATATATGTCAGTACTTCTCTGCTTTCTTCTTAAAATTATACAATATTCTGCTTGCAATATACATATATATTTTGTTCAGTTTTACGCAGGGGTACGGAATCTGTAATAACGTAATGCAGTATTATTCGGAAAGAAGTGTTTTCCACTGGTATATCAACTCTGTGTTATTTATTTGTGTGCTGAAACGTGTATATCCTTTATAATACATAGTACATTTCAGATTTAGTTTATTTATGTGCGCTAGTAGCTACAACTTTGGGAAAGTCATACTTTGAAGGAGTTACTAAATCCTATTTTAAGATCTTCTATATTTATTGCGAAGCATGTTCTGGTAAACATTGTCAACAATAAACACACTGCTGAATTATGTATTCCATTTTTGTTTGTTATATAGTACCCAATTAACAAAGAACAGTGACAGATCTGCGCGAGAACGCAAGTTCAAAATGTATCGAAATCGAAACTCCTGATTTCGTGCTTCATTCAGTGTACACATTTTGTGTGTCAGCAGTAGACTCGGAATTATAACTATTTAAAAAGTAGGACGTCCCACTAAAATATCTTGAATATTTCATGTAACTATTGTTTAATTAGATAAATGTAGAAGTTGTGTATAAAAATAACTCTTAAACTTACGTTAAGAAGTATCTGTTCATCATGCTAAAAAATAAATAGTAATTGAATGTCATAGTAACAATAGCGAATATAAAATCAAATCAATAAACATAAAAATAGGAACGAACATATCTTCTTGTCTGTATTTTGTAAATGTTATAGTAATACTCTGGATCAGAGAGCAAATCCATATTGAGTATATACCTTTTATATTGCAACGGTTGTTTCTACAGGCCACCATCCGCTATAGATAATAAAGTTATGGTGCACAAGGACTTGCGGATTATGGTAAAGTAATGGTAAAATATTTTAAATAAATCCAAATATCTTTAAATACATGTAAACAGTTAACCAGAAATACTGGTAAAAGAAAGAAATTTCTAGTTTTATGTCTTACAATTATATCTTTAAAGCCAAAGGAGATGCATAATTAATAAAAGTCAATGAGGATGACATAATTGGTGGAATGGAGAAAACAGAACACCGAGAAAAGTTGGACAGCACACTGTTCACCACAATCTCACGTTGCTTGGGATCGAACAAAAAACCCTCGCACCAGAAGTAAAAGCTCTAATATTGAGCCATTATGTCCTCTAGAAATGTTGGTGGCCTTGTACATACTATACATACCATCCAGAAGAGTAATCAAAAGTAACAACTAATGTGGTGCAAGTAACTCAGTACCAAACCCTTTATACCAAAGTGAACAAAGTATTTGATTTTCGCATAGCAGTACGCAAACTTTAAGAGAAAAACAAGAAATGGTTTACTTCAGGAGCAG
Source organism: Thermobia domestica (assembly GCF_964235325.1). Taxonomy (NCBI): domain Eukaryota; kingdom Metazoa; phylum Arthropoda; class Insecta; order Zygentoma; family Lepismatidae; genus Thermobia; species Thermobia domestica. The sequence continues at coordinate 267,440,766 of NC_137459.1, forward strand.
CTCTAGGCAATTTGTTGACCCGTGCAGTAGTATCACTTGTCAAACCTTCTTTCTTTTAAAATATCTCAATCACGAGTTTATGTCCGTACAGGGTTTGTCCATAAAGTAATGAGACTGGCCGACGCGCGGCGCTCCAGTCACCAGTAGTATGCTCCCCGGGGGGATTTTGGTGGGGGGTCCAAGCTAAGCTAACCAAATCTTAAAACTTCTCTAGAAAAAGTAAAGAAAAGTGTTGAAAGTGTAGAGGCGAACGATGTAGGTATTTTTAAGGAAATTAATACACCAGTACAATATGAAGTAATAAGTCTATAGTGAAAAATGCTACAACAGAAGAATAAGTAACCCACACTAGACAACTCCAACAAATAGAACATCAAGTGCCAGGTGGATTTGATAGAAATAATGATATTTTCCTAGGTGCATATACATATTGATGTTAATAAGGTAGTTGAACAAACTATTGATGTTAATGATGTGCAGCTTATGTGGTCGGTTAATGAAAATGTTATATCAGACATGCAAAAATATTGTGATTCGCTATTTCTAACAGAAGCTAATACTTTGGCAACATATATTGATAGAGATTTTGTTTATATCATGTATGTTAATGTCAAAGTAGTGAATGTAAGAAAAAAACTGAGGAATGTTATGGGAGAATTAGAGAGATAGATCATCATGAAGCAATGGTGATATGAAAGAAAAAGAAAGAAAAATGAAATCTTTAAGTATTACGTCCCACGATTATGCTGGCTAGACTAAAGGAGACGGTGATGATGAGAAATGAATGAAATGGTGGATAAGAAAGGAAATAAAGCATGTGGTATAATAATGCATACAAATATCCCGACATCCAGCAATAGTTCCATAAGAACCCCAGAAATTTAGTGAAATTTATAGTCTGAAAGGATGTAGATGTTGAAAGCTCTAACAGATTAGAGAGTTAAAAAAGTAAGGGATTTCATAACGAGTTATGGAAAACGCCGGTGAACGTAAGCTAAAAATGGAAAGATGTTTAATGTTAGAAACTCTTAAAGTTCTATTGTCACCAAAAACATTTTCAGAAGTTGGAAATGGAATAAAAGTTAAATCTGTGGGTTCTATACCAGGACAGGGTGTTGTTAGGAAAGCTGACATAAATAAGAAGTTTTATATATTTTAACCAAATTTTATAATATTTTATTTTGTACCGGGTATATGTCAGTATCCTGTAGAACAAATCGAACTGATCATATTCCAAAACGAAATGAAATGGCAGAAGTTGAAAACTGGCACCCATTGTTCTCATTGTTATACAGAATATTCACAGGCATACTAGATGTAAAGCTAAGGAAATTTATTGAATTAAATACAGCTAGAAAAGATTTTATTTCTGGCTGTTCCACTCCCATAAGTTATTTTACTCTAAATACAGCTATCAAGCAGGGCAAAAAAGAAGACCTATGTTCGGTTGTGCAACATATATCCCCAAGACGCTCAACGCTGTGCCTCATAATGCTGTTATTGAGTCACTAAAGAATAGAAGTATCGCCAATAATTATATCAGAATAATTAGTATTGTGTGCAAGAATAACTGTACTAAATTTAGTGAAGCTAGAGTTGGGGTTAAAGTGGAGGAAAATGGTAGGCAAGGAGACTCGGTGAGTCCCCTTATTTCCAACATAGTTATGGACAAGGTAATAAAGCAAATATATAAGAATAATGAGGAATACAGTGTGGGTAGTGTTAGTCTATGTGAACCATATTGTGTTAATAGTAAATTCTGAACAAAAGTTTAAAATTATTTTTAACAGATTCAATAGTAGGGGTTAGTAGAAGTTTTGAGCATGAAAATCTCTATGGATAAATGTGTGACTTTCGGTTGGTACCGGAAACTCCATCATGAATGGTTAAAAATTGTGAGCTGTCATGATAAGGCGAGAGAAATAAAGATCTAGAAATGGATGACTATTTCGAAAATCTAGTATGCAGGTACACTTTCATAAGGGAATAGAAAATAAACATCGTGCTGAAGAATGGACATTTCCATCCTGACCAAAAATTTTAATTTAGTGATTCCATCGTGTAGAACTAGTCTTCTTTATTTATTTATTTATTTATTTTTTAATAGTTACAAAAAGTCTTCAAATAATACAAAAATGTGAAGTTATAGTGAAGAAAGTTTTATTAAATATGATAGTTGTAATGGTTATTAAATTAGGAATATTTCATATTAATTGCATAGGTATTTGAGAAAGTTTTGAAAGTATGAGCATATTGAAATTAATTGCCGAGGTTTACATAGTTCGTATAGTGTTCTGTTTCTAATATTGTCATCTAGTAAACAGACCTGATATCACTCAACCTCAATTCCATTTTAAAACAGACCTGTAAAAATTTGTGCAATTGTTTTTTGAAGGTGTTTTAATGTGATGTGTAGTGTGTGTGGTGTTTATGTATTATGAAGTATAAATCATACAATTGTAAATTGGGTACATGAACGGGGTCAAGGGAAAAGGTGAGTTAAAGTAATGCATCGATACCGTACACTGGAAAGAATATTCAGTCTTTATTTGAGACATTTCTTTTAGCCTTTGTTTAGGGTTGTATAATAAGTTTTATATATATATATATATATATATATATATATATATATATATATATATATATATATATGTATATATATATATATATATATATATATATATATCTATAACCTATTAATGACCTTTCCGTATATCTTTAATTTGAAAATGAAATTTCTAGTTTTGCTCTGCAATTATGTTCTTTAGGCTATAGGAGTTTGATCAATCATGAAACTGAATTATTAAGAAGGAATTGGTGAGAATGTGGAAGGAAAAGGAGAAAACTCTGAGTAAATCACGGACATATTATCCACCACTAAACAAACACTATTCTAGAAGTTGTTTCTTAACTACGAATTGGAACGTAAATACATAACACTTTCCAGTTCTCGTTTTATTCATAAAAGTTTATATTCTTCTTCATAAGTTGCCTTTATGCATTACTAATGACCCATATTAACATTTTTAATTTTGTAGATCTTTTAATTAGTTTTAGAAAGTAAGTAACAAAAATCCTAACTGGAATGGATTAGCACAGAATATATTCACTGATTGCCTTTTTTTCTGTAGCGTGCTAAAGTTTGAATCATTTGCTCCTACCAAAGTTTAGGGATAGGAAATGTGTTATGTTTCATGAAATTGTGCGAAAATTATCACCACAAAATCCACAAATTGTAAAATAATTAACATGTTATCATTTGATTTAATTGAACAAAAAGTGCAAAATATCAAGAGAGAAGCACAATTTAGTCCAAGACATTATGAACAGACTATAAGCAGATATTAAATAATAAAGTCAATTATTTAAAGTTAAATTAGAACCTATTTTAAACCTTGTATAGATAAAGAAAGATCGTAAAGACATATATTTTCGTATCATATGTAACATAGAAAAAAATGTGTATTTATAATACTTTATTTTGGTTACCTTTCTTGTAGGTGACATTTCACAACTTGCCATGCTCCCTTCTCTATAAGCAAAAGTTTGTAATTTAGTGCTGGATGTATCTTCAGTAGAGGGTGGTACATGAAATGTAGCGTAGGGATATATGTCATCTGAGTACTCTAAATTTAGAAGAAAAAATTGTATTGGGTAAGAAATGTACAGGTGAAGAACGTACAAATATATTACTCATAAAAAATCTATTCTGCTGTAAAGAATTGAGAAAACTTGGGTACTTTCAATATCTAAAATAGCCTCTGTTGCTATGTTTAAAAACTAATAACGATAAAATAAAGTGAATTAACATTACACATTCAATGCTTAAGTTACAGAGAAACTATTCTTTTGGAAATAAAATTAGCATTAATTGCAGGTATGTTTACAATTTAAACCACAATATACCTGTGTGTGTATATATAATATTACTTACCATAAAATAACGAGAAGATTATCATATAAAAGTAAAGAAGGTATACTACAGTTTAAATAGTATTACTAAACATTTCATCAAATAGGGAGAAGAACATGTAGAAAGGAAATGCAAATTAAAAACAGAAAAGTAACTAAAAAGTGGGCGCCATTTTAGGATATATTGTCACGAGATAATGTTAAGAAGTTGAAAGTTTAGAGCATGTAGTAAAGAACAAATACTAGTAAAAGTGCTTGACGGCAAAAGAAAGATAACTGAAAGGAAAAAAAAAATATGTAACTATGCAAAATAATACAAACTTTGAGTTGAAACTTCTCACAATTTTTTTAAGAATAGTTAACTCGGCATTCCGTATATTATTACAAACTATCTGTAGGTTTATGCTTCAAAATGTAAAAGCAAAAGACAATATATTTTACGAGGAGAAAAATACGAATTAAATAAAAGTGTCACGTTTTAAAACACACAGAAATAGTAAACAGTCGTGTGCAAAAATAAATAAGTAGATAAAAAATAAAATATACAAAATAAAAAATGTCTATATTGTAACTGGTGTTTTTTTCAAAAATTCCTTCGGTTTTCTTTATATATTTGGAATTTTTGAATATACTAAGAACGTAAAAGGTTAGTGACAAATGTATGTCAATATTTAATATATATCTAAATGTATTTGATCTTTCTGTTCAATATTAGATTAAAAAATAAATTAGAATAAAAATACTTAAATATGGACGAACTTGTAAACACTGTTGGTTTTGCTATCAGTTGTTTTCTATTTTTTCTGTTATTGTACAATTTTACTTTAGTAAAACGAATAATATTTCCTAATCTGGTTTGAATCACGGATCTTCAATTTAATCATTAACTCTTTTCACTATTTCTTCACTTACTGGTAGGTAGGTTTCCGTTTGTGCTTTACGTTTGAGGACAGAAGAAAATTTGGAATTCGAGTACATCGATACATCTTTTCCATTGTTTACTTGATGTAAAATATTGGGATAATGCAGGTAATATCTGTGAGAATTTCGAAAAAAAAGAAAAAAAAAAGTGAGAAAATTTGTAAGAATTTTTGCGTAAATCTGAATCTATGATAGCTTTGCCTTTTCTTTGGAATCTCAGCATTCAGTGTGAAGTAGTAAAATTTTCTGAAGGGTATTCCGTTTTATAGATTGGGCAATGGAAAAATTTACCCATATTTTTAACTTTTGTTTTTATTTTAATTATTATTTTGTTTTAATATTGCACAAGTATACCGGAAATATGATTTTCAGTAATCTTTTCTTGTGTTAAAATGTTTAAAAATTTCGAATATTTAAAGGAAAAGAAGGTATTTTTGATAAAGCATCACTTACAGTGTACAGAACTATTTCCACATGATTGTATATTAAGGGTGTTCGGTATTGAGGTTAACACAGTGACTTGCAATATTTTTGGGTTACCGAAAAATATTGGTATTCCGAAATACCGAACAACACCAAAGAGCAGAAAACATCGAAACACCTAACGATACCGAAATACCGAACGATACCGAAATACCGAACGATACAAATGTATGATTGTACTGGAATAAGGAATGCTACCGAAAACTGAAATTATCGAAACACAGAGTGATAGCAAGAAACCGGAAATACCGAACGAAGTCAAAGATAGAAAACTGGAAAGTCAATAGCCACAAAAAAATAGATGTGACTAGCAAATCGCTCTATATACTTGAAATTGCAAGTATTCCATCTATTTGACTAAAGGCACAAATATAGAAAGAATTTATAAATTTGAGGAAACAAAAAGGCACAAACCTTATGTCTTCAAAGTATTATGACATGTCTTGTAAATTCTATTTTCTATATTTTATTTTCTATTTTCTATTTTCATGTAGAAAATTCGCATAAAAGTGCTTTTCTTAATATATTAAGAAAATACAAACCAGTAATATATATCGAGGCATTTCGAGTGACATGAATATTCGAGAAGTGTGTGTAGGTAAAGAAGCTACTGTTGTGGAAAACTTAGAAAAGGCATTTGAGATTATATCAGCATATTAAATATATGTTGAAATGGCAATGAGAGCCATAAGAATTCGAAACACGTGATGTGAGTTCAAAACAGATATGAAGGCGCGAGTAATGGTTAGCAATGAATTATTGCTACTTAATAAGACTTCTATTTTTGGTTTTGCAGAAGCATCTCGAAGTCTCTGTTCCCTATATTTAATGCGTTTACCCTTCTAAGTACCATAAAGTATAATTAATAAATGCTTTCTAAAACCAACAGAGAATAATAAAAAGATATTCATACATCGAGTAAAAGAATATATTATATATAGTTTGTATATGAAATACGCTGTTTTCTTTCGTCGATGACAGTCCACAGTACACGATACATAAATGCAGTGTTGTTTCTTCGTGGACAAAGACTAACACGCTTGCTTTTTGTGTGCGTGATCCTTAGTTTGATTTCCAGTGAGAGTAGGTGTCTCAGATGAAAACACGAATAACAGTACGGATCCTACTTCAAACGGTAGGTTTCATCTAATGTAGAACCAGCGAAGGAAAGGGATGTTAAACTCCATTTAATAAAATGAAATAATTTAGTGAAATTCTAATATTTTTACTACAATAAAGAAAATAAATAATAAACAAGTAGCATGTATTAAGCAATAATGAAACTAAAATTTAAACTTTTCATAGACTAGAGCACGAAGTAAGAAAATGGAAGTTATATTCTTTAATTAAACTTTAACAACTGAACCAATACATCTTAAGACCCAATTGTTTAGTAAATTTAACAATCAAAATTTGTCTAATAGGGTGTACCTTTTCCTGGCTATAATAAATAGCGTGGCGGCTCTTGATGTAAGTCATCCTAATATATAAATTAATTAGTATATATATATATATATATATATATATATATATATATATATATATATATATTAAACTTTATTCCTTAGCGTGTGGCGATAAAAAATTTATTTTTACCGATGTGACTTTTCTGAAGTGTCGTCACAGGCTTCAAACTAAGTTTTACCATAAGTGCTGTAAGTAGGCATATTCTAACATGATCAAATTGTCTACTCGTCAAGAGAAAAAGCAATGCATATTAGTCACTATGATTTATGTCTACATGCAAATGAAATTACGAAGAACAGAAAACTGAATACATGCCAATGGGGTTTGATGATGTTTCGAGCATAATTTTAACCTGCAAACACAGCGAGTGCTGTACTGAATAAATTGCTTGTAAATTCAGAAAGCATTGTACAAAGTAAATTCTGAGAGAAAATACTGTTCCCATGTAGCACTGGATAATGTATATACGGGGAGTTGAGGAGAAAATAAACGACGAAAGGAAAATGTAATACATCGGTCGACTTGTTTATGTCTTGCGCCTATTTTTGTAATAATATAAGTTCTTGACCCTCTCTCTGCGAGAGTCCACTTATATCTGGCAGTTGAATTACTTTTTCTTTCAAGAAAACTGCAATTAATCAATAGTACTTCTCATTTCATTTGTTCTGTTGGTTTCTCGAGATGAAAACAAAAATAAGGTCCCTGTAATCTGAGAATACCTTGCGATAACGAATCCATGTGTTCTAATAAGTTGGAGATTCATAGCACTGAACTCACATTCCCATCATTTTCTATCTGTTGTGACAGAAAGAGAAATGTTATCATAATTTAAGAAATGAAAAAGTAAAGGGAGATTCATGCCAATAATCAAGTTGTAGAGATAAAAACACGCTTATTTAATTTTTTTTAACACTACCGAAATAAATAAAACAAAAATTACAATTGCGTTGCCCATGAAATGACACAAGACTTAAAAATATCTTATTCTATGTATCGTGTTGCAAAAATAGCATGGCGTAAACTCACAACAAATTTAATGAAAAATATTTCGGGGTACCCACTGAATCCTTTTACGTACGTGCAACTGGATGAAGCATATAATAATGAAATATTCATCAAATACGTAGAACATTCTTAAACATTTTTAAAGTTCTTCGTCCGAAGAGAACTTCCATCAGTAAGCCTCCGTTTCAGAATTTTGTTTATTGTCAAGAAATGATTTAGTGAAATTTTTATTTATGAAATATGAACAAAACTGTTGTAGGAGTTTAAATGAGATGGTGCAATTCTGGAGAGCTTTAAGCTGTATATAAGATTGTTAATGAAGTATTCATTTATGAAATCTCACGAAAATCATTAAGATCGTTTTTGAGAAAATCAACCTACCGTTAAATTAAGTACCTCTTCTGGAATCTTGTGAAAGAAATGATTACACTATATTTTAAAATATTTAATTAAATAGCTATTTAGAAATACGAATAAAATCTCTAAGAGCCATTTTCCAGAAAATCGTACAAGAAAGCTATCACTAAATTAACTTCTATGAATTTTTCTTACAAAACTAGATTCAGTTAAATTACATTCATGATACATAAACAAAATCGTCTTAGAAAATGTCCCAAATATTGTCCTGAAAATTTACCCCAACTAAGAAATAATTGTTTCTCGATTTTTTTCTTCGAGAAGTTTACGTTAAAAAGTGATTGTATGTTCTAAACAAGTAAAATCGAAATAAGCTAAATCAAGCAAAAGAAAAACTCTGACAACTGAGTATCAGAAGAGTTATAAGTTGAATGATGTGATAATAAGAAAAGGAAAAGAGCTATTGTGTTGAGCAATTGAGATAACAACGCACCATCATATATCAATGTAAACTTTATAAGAATACCAAACTATATCGAAACATCAACAATATCGTAGTATAGAAAATATCGAAAACTATCGTAGCAATGAAATATTAAAAATATCAAAAAATCGAAATATCGATCAGTAAACTTTTTCTTGCTTTCAATTCTAAACGATTTTCCAAAGAGAAAAGTATATCATATATTACTGCTTGGAATTATTAACTATAATGTAATATTTTACGTATCATTAAATTAACACATGTCTGTATGTATAGGCTTAGGTAACGTGCAATGTTTGGCCAGTACGAAAGTGGTCTCATTTACATGACAGTCCAAAATCTGAAATCTCCTCTATCAACTTTCAGATTTACAAACAGTACTGGATACCTAGAGAAGAGTAAACCCGTTGATCCATAAACTTCCTCATTACTAGATCTCTGAGTCTGTTAGGCCTAAAAATTTGAAATTTTATCTCAGTTCTCCTTAGACGCCGGATTGGAATGAAACGGGATTGCTAAAATTGGAGAGAGTTTAAGTAATTTTCGCCCCTTACAAGGTCTCCAAAAGTATTTGATCTAGGGCCCTCCCCCTGATAGAAGAGCTATCGCGTGCGCCTTTGGTCCACGTAGTCCCGAGTTCAACTCCTGGTGGGAAAGCAATTAAACTTGAACGTATTACTGTGGTTTAGACATTACCTTAAAGTATACGCTTCGTATACCTGTACTAAACATTCTCCCTTCAATTTCTTAAACTAGATCATGTTAGGCAGCAGTTATTGATGAAATATCTGTTTGTGTAACACGAGTAAAATTATGTTTTCGGAAAACTTCGTTCAAAGAAAACTTACCCAAAAAGTAATTACTATTTGTGTACTTTTTCGTGAAAAATGCTTATACCATATATTAGAGTTCTTAATGAAATATTTGTTTATGACATATCAACAAGATCGCATGAGTTGTACTTGAATAAATTGAAAAAAAAGAAATAGTAAATATTTCCTTGTGGATATTTTAGCGAGAAGTTATTTCTGTAAGATATAAACAAAACAGCCTGAGATGTTTATGAGAAAAATGTCCGAAATACTCAACCTCAAGCATAAACTATCACTTGTGAATTCTTTCGAGACAAATCAATTTATGTTTTATTGTCAGGTTACTAACGGAACATTTTAAATATGAAGTATGAACAAAAGCAACAGAGCCATTTTAAAGAAAATCACCCAAAAATAATTCAGCCCTAAGAGTTAACTATTCTAATGGATTTTTTCAGAACAAATGAGTTACACAATATTATCATGTTATTACTAAAACATTAATTTGTAAAATATGAACAAAATACCTCGTTTGTTTTGGCGGGGAAGGGGGAAATCGTCCAAAAAAGAAACTAAGCCAAGAGTAAACTACCCTTTGTGAAAATTCAAAAGAGAAAGTACTTACTCCGCAGTATAGTGTTTTAATAAAATGTACATTTTTGAAATATGAACAAAATCTGCTCAGATGTTGACAAAATAGTCCAGATATCAACCCTTAAGACTGCACTACTCCTTCTGGGTTTTTCTTAGAAAACTACTTACACCATGTTATAGGATTCTTAGTGAAACAGTGATTCGTAAAATATGAACAAAATCGTTTAAGCTATTTTGATAAAATTCAAAATTTTGATTTTCAACTTTCTGAAAACTATAGTTCTTTTTAGGGTTAGGAAGAAAAATAAAAAAAATAGGGAAAACTTACAAAAGACTTAAGTTTATTTATTTATTTATTTTGCATGTACGGTCCACGAAATATGTAAATACGTAGAAATTTCAAATTCAATTTTTTCATTATCACAGTACTTTCTTCTCTCCTATCGTCGCTCGAAGTTAGAAAGGCACGAGTCGTACTCTGATAAAATGTATTAATCTATACAAGAAAGATAATATACTTTGGTTTGCTTGTAAAGTAAAAAAAGAAATATTACTAAGTTCCTGCATTTACAAGAGAAAAGTTGGGAAAAGATAATTCAGATTTTGTTCGGTATTTTGATATTCCAGTATAATTCGGTATTTCGGTGTGGTTTGGTATTTCGATATTCTGATATGGTTGGTATTTCGATATTTCGGTATTTGATATTTTTGGTATATCAATATTTTGGTTTCAATAATACGGAAATTTCGGTGTTCAAAGGTACCGATAGTAATTTTGATATTTCAATATTTTTAGAGTTCTGCTGTAAATTCGCTATTTAGCGACGAAAATCCTCATTAAAAGGAATCGAAATTAATATTTAAAAAAGAAAATGAATTTACTTTTAGCTTAAGCTCATTTTCTTAAGCAGTGTTCAAGATAAGGTATGAACGTTTTAAAACTTAAGTTTATTAGAAGATGGGGCTAGTTGCCTCGTCAATCTCTATACAATCTATGAAGTTGTGGTACAAAATACCGAAAAATATAACATGCATTATATATACTTGCACGTCGTGTAATTAAGTTTGATTATTTGAATTTAGTTTAAATTTCCTTTCCAAGATCTAGTTTAAACGAATGGGCAGTCATACAGTATGTATCATAACTCCAGACGAATCCTGGTACCACATATAGATGGTACGAAAATGCAGTTTTAACGTTGCAATTGCGGGCCTGGCTAACGGCAATAGCCTGACAATGCCAACCGACAAAAATTAAAGGATTTTAATAAAAGGAGAGGGGAGGCTTGGAAGTAGGTCGATTGAGGAAACACACTTTAAAGATAGTAGGAGAAGTTGATAAGTAAAAGCAAATCAAAGTAACTTCTCCCAAAGGGATATTCTAAAAAAATGCGATTTGCCCAAATGTAAATTAATCAATCCCCAAGAATTTTTCACAATAGTAATATCATAATTTTATTTCGAAAGCAACGGACAACACAAATGGAAAATATTTAAACCATAATTTTTATTTACCAACACGCTCCCACCTAGATTTCAAACAATCCAAGGAAATGTATTTCGAATAAACCTCATTAACAAGGGAAAAAAGTTAATTATCCATTTAATCCAGTGGAATGCAGATCAATAATGCTTTAAAATATAACCTTAATTTCTATTCTTCCCTAAGCAAAGCATAATGCTTAAAAAAATAGTTTAAATATTTGTTTTATTATTAACCAGCATTAATACAAATAATCCAAGAGCCTTCTGTACTTCTAAAGAAAATTGATAATGTCTTAAGCAATGAACGTTGACAAAAGAAATTGAACAACTTATCAAAAAAAAAAAAAAAAAAAAAAAAAAAAACTTTTGCTTGAGAATCAAATTAATAAGCTCATATGCTTTTTCTCGGTTAAACCAAAAGTTAAAAAGAAAAGTGGGAGACAGCATTCCGATAACACTTTTTAAATGCCAACTTTCCGCAAGTATATTTTCCATTAATATAATACATTATCAAAAAAAATATTCATATTCATTACTCAAAATAATAACTACGTATTTCTCACATTAGTATTCATTTTCATAACATATTTGTGGTGTACGACAACACATATATGACATATATTCTTTTCAAGAATATAAATATGTTAAGTAGATTTTTACGAAAGCCCTGCTAAGGTCAGGCAATCAACACGAAAGCACGAGATAACTATACACATTAAATTAAGCATCAATAACTATTGCGCTTTCCCGAAAAAATCACAAAAAATAAAAGAAATCTAGTCGTATATATTGATATATCAGCAGAGCTATTTTGATAGATTAGTATCTACACTTATACAAAGAAAAAATAAAGAAATAAAAACAAAAAGTATAAAAAATATTTAAAAAGTCCTACCATACATGCGTATGAATACCAATATCTACATTCTTAATTTAAAACAAGTGAGTTTCAATTCAAAGTGTGAAACTACGGTAGACTTTCAAGCTACGTGTATTCAATACTTACTCAAATTTAAAGTAGAACATCTATTAATTATTTGGATAGAGGAATAAGATCAAAGATAGAGTCTATATCAAAAAGTCATTACTCTCTATCTCTTTTTATTTTGGCTCTATGAAGATTAATATTGAAATCGGAAGAGCTAATTCATGTCAATCAATCCCGATTGCAATAGAGTAATAAATTCAGAGGTAAAAATATTCAAGTGGTAATTGGTAAAGAGTGTTGCAAGTGATAATTGTTATAATTTTCGGCATTTTTGGTTTTTGAGCATTGCTTCTAGTTATCGAGATCGTACACACGGCAATATTTCAGCTACGCTTACAGTGGATTCATGTTTTGTTTTGCATCAGGAAGTAGTTAAAAAAAAAAAAGTATTTCAATAACTAATTAGTTTTGTATGATGCACATTGCTTTTATTTTAAAGCTTTGGTCACTACAAAATTTAGAAATTTGAATTTTCATGCAAAAATTTAACTGTGAATTTTAAATAATTATATACATATTTTTAATTATATATTATTAAATAATTATATATTTATTATTATTGTGAAATATTTCTAGCTGGCTTAGTGAGGAACAATTCAAGAATCAAACAAAGAGAAAATTACCAAAGAACAATGAACAAAAATTGTATAATTTCATTTTGAATAAGTGTTCGGTTATTTCAATACAAAGAATCCGTGACCGGCACTTTTATTTAGAAATATTCTTTCACTTGGAGCTCAATGCAGTAGTCAAAATGAGTAATTCTATAAAATACCTAATATACTTAAACCTTAGATAGGCGAAAACACCATTGACAATCTAAATGCTTATTCTATAAGTACGGGATATGTATGCTTAATACGAATTCAGTCATGTATCGTAAGCCACCCTCGAATACTTTTTTTTTAAATTCTTTTTGTAAATGCTAACTCAACGACTGTTACGAACATAATCACTTGAATTGGAGTATCGAAAAATTGCAGCTACGAGGGGTGTTGGGAAAGTCATGTCTAATTACCTCTATTTTGTTTTTTTAGGTGAATGAAAGCAACCTGGCCAAAAAGGACAAGCATTTTTAAGAAGGTGAACAAGATTTCAAGAGAAAATGCCAAGTGACCGAGTCACTATATCCTCCACAAGTGCACAAGTTGAATAAAACCCAGAAAACACTAATTTAGAACAGAGACATATGATTCGTTTTTTTTCTTCTTCTTCTTCTTTCGTAACGACGTCAGTGTTAATTAAATTCATCAAAACTTGGTGGAAAAGTATAGTGATGATGCACTGTCGCATCGACAGCTAACACGATGAATAAGCTCATTTAAGTGTGGTAAAACAAACGTTGAAGATGGGCCTAGGAGTGGTCGACCAAACACAGCAACTTCACCTGAAGTAGTGGAAATTGTACAAAAATTGGTAATGTCCGATCGACGATAAAAGATTAGAGAAATAGCGGAAAAAATAAGGATTGATATTCATAGTGTTTGGGATATTCTACACCAACACCTTCGACTCAGAAAGGTCTGTTCCAGATGGGCTCCTCACAATTTGAACGTTTTTCAGAAGCAAACTCGGTTGCAAATGTGTCAGGAAAATTTGGATTTTGTGGAAGAAGATAACTACTTCTATTTGAATGTAGTGACAGGTGATGAGACATGAGCTCACTGGTATGACCCAGAATCTAAACAAAAGTCCATGCAGTGGAAGCATCAGGGGTCACCAAATCTAAGAGAATTCATGACAAAGAAATCGGTTGGTAAGGTTATGGTAACTTTTTTCTGGGACAGGGAAGGAATTCTTTTGCTTGAAGCTATACCAAAGGGACATCCCATCACTGGGACTACTTTTAAAAATTGAACATTTACTCCGAGCAGTTCAGAATGAACGACGCGGAATAGTAAATCGTCGAATTTTGCTTCTTCATGACAATGCGCCTGCACATACATCACATCTCGCGCAGGATGCTATCACAGAACAGGGAATGACTCAACTTTCCCACCCACCCTACAGTCCTGACCTAGCTCCAAGTGATTATTATCTGTTTCCTTATTTGAAAAAAAAATCTCAGGGGCCAGCGATTTTCAAGCGACAAGCAGGTAAAGGATTCTGTGATTCAGTTCTTTGATTCCATGAAGAAATCTTTTTATGTTGAATGCATTGAGTCACTCGGAACAAAATGGAAACGATGTGTAGCACTGGAAGATGATTATATTGAAAAATAATAACGGTTTGTTTTTCTCAGCTTATTCGTTTCCTTGTTGTTGGCCCGCCATAGACGACTTTCCCAACACCTCTCGTATTCATCAGCGTGATTTGACCTCGTAATAAGTATATCGTTTGACACGGTTTTAACACAGCAAGCCATATTTCTTGTGCCATAACTCCCTCAATATCTAACTGAACTAAAGCATGTGTAGACGCCAAATGACATGGAATCTATCACTTAAAAGCTTTTAAGTTTCATGATAGAGCATAGTACCAAAATACGATTTCAGCATGGTAAAAGTAAATTTAATAGTGCTTAAGCTAGAAAATTCTCTGTTAAATATTTCATGAGTGAATAATTTCGGATATACGTGAAATAAATTAATCAACAACTTCTCTAGACCTGAAAGCACACGTATTATTCGTCTAGA
This sequence comes from Thermobia domestica, assembly GCF_964235325.1. Classification (NCBI taxonomy): domain Eukaryota; kingdom Metazoa; phylum Arthropoda; class Insecta; order Zygentoma; family Lepismatidae; genus Thermobia; species Thermobia domestica. Next base: position 267,455,910 of record NC_137459.1, read on the forward strand.
ATTACAGTTGAAGGAAATGATAGCAGTTATGAAATTTCAAACACTCAAAGATAATATGAGAACGGAAATATTGGTAAGTCATGAAACGTATTAGGTCCATCTATATAAGGACAAAAATGGTAAATATATATGTGAAATCGTTTTCAAGCTTTATGTTCTATTAAAAATGTGACCAGAGCACAGGTTACACGAATCATATTGAGTATATTATGGTTGTGAATCTGTAGCCATAATGAAATTCTGTAAATTGTACTCAGAGATACAGTGTAAATCCCTGTATCTTACCTAGATATAGTTTGATTGTGGTATTTCTTTACATCCTTAATGAAAGATGGAGAAAGCGTACTGCAAAAATGGAAACCAAAATCGCTACTGTATGTATCCAGAATTACTACACTTGGTATCATAGGTTTTGTACTCTCAACAGAATTTCAACTTCCGATTGTGTGCCTTAAAGTCAAATAGTAATCATGAAATTACTGGAGAATGGTAGTAAATTTGATACGGTTAGTCTATGTAATGTCAGTACCTACATGTTCTGACGAGTACCATATACATATATATATACCAAATTTAGCTAAGTAGAGATATCGGTACATTAAACTTCCTTTGCTGCTACATATGCCCCATCAATAAGTTGGAAAGTAAGGTGATAGTAAATTCATCTTCTCCGTCCTAAGCATGATAATGTTCATAGTTCAATGACCATTTCACTTGTTTACTTACAACATCCAATTCTCCATATTTGATAACTTTATATTTAACATTTGAAAAAGGAAGTAATTTTCAATTTTTCATTTGGATTAGATTATACATGACAAGTAGAATAGATATTCAAAACAAGAAAGAAATTTCATCACTTGCAGCTTTTAACACTATGAATTTCTGCAATAATGTTGAAGCATCATAGCAAACAATAAACATCAGTTTGAAATTTTACCTGGAATTCTTTCTAAAGTTGCTGGGGATGGTGGAGGTTTTCGAACAGTGGCATAATATTGTTCTCGTTGTTGAGCCATATTTTGTTTGTTATCCAACGCTGCAGCAGATTGAGCTTCATGTAGGCTTTGATTCGATGTTGACAAAGGCTCTACGGAAAAGAAAACCAGTGTTACTTAAAACATCATTGAAACAACATGCATTTCATATACTGAAGGAAACATGGATTAAGAATTAAGGGAACCTCCGTTTCCAAAAATTTAGATTTAACTTTATAGATGTTCATATTGATATGTAGCAACATAAAACGCTCTTCCTGAATTTTAAATGCTAGTTAAAAATGTGGGAAAATATTAGCCTTGTTTGCGATTTTGATGACATATAAATCAATATTCCAAGACTTTTCATTACTTTCTACATTCCGTAACACAGTTTTCTACAACGCCATCTTATAATATTTTTCGCACACGCCTCGTACATGTTATACGTTATAAAAAATGCATCACCTTGAAATGGAAATTAAAAAGAAAAAAAAAAACGCCGGGACATATGTCCTCTTATTTTTAAATGGGAAATTTATAGAGAGATTTTCAACTTTCTAACTTGACGGGCTCAGGAGATCCAATTTTTCGCGTATGTTATGACTCCGCTCCCCTCCTTAGGATATATGTTTCAATTAAAGTAACATGATAAAAACGTAAGTAATGTAATGATCCACTTATGCAGTGCCGTACCTAAGGGAGAGGCAAAGTGTCCATAGCCCCATCATTAACCATTTCGAACGAATACATAAACGAATAATAAAATTAGTCACGCTTCAGTGTTACTATGTTCAGCGGAAGTGTATAGTAAACGAAAACGACGGATTCGAGTTTCTATTTTTCTTCTTCTTCTTTCTTACTTTTCTGAACGATTTGCTGACTGTTCTATGAACTAAATTGTTTGTCTTTTTCTTCTTGCAGTAGTTTCACCACAGAGCTGTACTGATAAATAGGGCACTAAAAATTAGCAGACTCTATTCTTATCTTTGTGGCGTCCCGACTGTCAGGGCAATTTTCGTATTTTGTAATTATTATTATTATTATTATTATTATTATTATTATTATTATTATTATTATTATTATTATTATGTTGGTTAAGAAACCAATTCTGATTGTATACTTATAAATTATTAATTTAAAGAAATTTATGATTATTAAAAAAAAATAACATTTTTAAACTGATGGTGATAATTCAGTAGCAGGATAATGGGAAGCAAGTAAGAAAGAACTCGAAAATATAGTTCCTTTATTGATTTCTGAAATTAATATCAACAATGAACATTTACTGTATTCATCCATACTTAAAATTAGGTAGGAATTAGGTAGTAATTTAATTCTTGTTTAGTTAGTTAATATTGATTAGATAGCTCAAGTCCTTTTGTTTTTCTTTTCGTTTTTCTTTTGTTTTTGAAATTTTGTTTAGTTTGTTTCTTTGTTCATTGTTGTTGGATGTTGAGTGTTGTGGTCTCGTCCTTCCCACCCTTTTCCTTGTTCCCTTTCTTCCTTCCAATTATTGCAAATAAAGGATGATGAGAAAGGCTAAAGAAAAATAAGATACGATGGTTATAGCCCGTTTCGGTTAAAGTCTTCAGATGCCGAAACTGAAGAGGCGGATCTGAACATTAAAAAAAAAAAAAAAAAAAAAAAAAAAAAAAAACATCCATACTCAGTGCAGCAGCGTTTGAAGATAAGCGTTTTCTGTGATTCTGACCTCTCCTAGATATCAGACTTGGAGCTAAGAGAATTTGATAACCTCTTATTGTTTGTGAGAAAAGCAGACTGGCAGGGGTTAGAGCTTGGTATTGTTTTATCTTTATACTTAGCTACCTGTGATGGTTCGTAAATCACAGTAGAACAAAACGTTTTTTCAGTGGCTCAATCCATGTGACAAAGCGAGCTTGAGAAGTACCAATAAATTTATGAAACAATAGTGTTCCATCTACTATCACATAGTCTGGCATGGTGACGTTCTTCAGTTCAGTTTTCTTGAGTGTTTCCTTTGGGGCGGTTATCTTGCATTGCGGCGAACAGTGATTTTCTTTTAATCAGTGTAGTGTGTTTTATATTCGTTTTTGGTTATTGATTTTTAGTTAGCAACATGACAAAAGAAAAAAAAAGATATACGCAACTTTTTTACCAAAAGAATTAAGGAACCCCCAGAGAAGCAATGGCTCCTCAACATAAAACAGTACAGTCCCCTGTTCACAGTGTGAGTACCATTTCTGCAGAAACCAATGCGTCGATGAGCTCTTTTTCTTCTCTCCCTTAATCTAAGTGAAATGATATTGGAAACTTTGTTGGTGTAAAATTGAGTAATTTAGAAAGATTAATTTGTTTAAAAAATATATGAAAATCAAAGTAGTTTATATAATTTTCCCTGTGATGAACCAGAAGGCTGTAAGCGTTTCTTTTTTTTTCCGGAGGAGGTGGCTCGAAGATTTTAGTTGGTTGGCCTACATTCGTAAGGAAAGGGGTGCCTGTTCTGTGCGATTTGTGTCCTGTATACGGAAAAGAAGGAGGAAGGCCACTAAAGTCTAAGTGCGTTTGTGACGAAACCTTTTACAATTGAAACAAAGCATTAGAATCGTTCAAACGAGACGAAAATCACAAGTACCATAAGTGTTGAGCGGCTAATAAGCTGTAAGTGCACAATTTAATAAAAAAAAAAAAGTAGTCAGCATCGACCAACAAATTGACAACCAGAAGAAAATAGAAAAACGAAAAAAATTCGTACTTATCGTGGTAACTGTTCGTTTGTGTGGTAACAGAATCTATCCTTCCGAGGAATTAAGGACTGGAGTCGAACTGAATTGTCAACTCCAGAACAGAACAACTGCAACTTCAGGGGTCTCTTACGATACCGTGTCAAGTCTGGAGACACATAACTTATAGAACATTTAAAAAATAGCCCAATAAAACGGCATGTAAACTAGTGCTAAAGTGGAGAATGCTTTAATAGAGTCACTTTAATGCTTTAATCTAAATGCTTTAATAGAGTCATTTAATGCAGTCTAAAATTGCGGAGAAAATAAAGCAAAGCAAATGTTTCAATATTCTTGTTGAAGAAACAACGGACGTTTCTGAAACAGAACAGTTTTTGTGTACAGTATGTAAATTTCGATGAGTACGTGCTTAAAGAAGACTTCTTGTATTGTGTGCCGGTATATGATGTGACCGGAAAGGGCTTATTAAAAGTGATAGAAGAAAATGTCAATATTCTCGGGTTGGACATGAACAATTTAAGGGGACAAGACTACGACGGCAATGGAGCCATGAGTGGGAAGTTTAGAGGAGTTCAGGGTTTAATCAAGAAACAATATCCTAAGACCTTCTATACACACTGTATGTCTCATTGCCTTAATTTGTGCTTTTCTGATACTTCTAAGCTGCAAAATATTCGTAATGCAACGCAATGCAAAATATTTTGAATACTGCACCTTTATTCGTGCAAGTGCAAAACGAACAAAAATTCTGGAAGACAAAATTAAAGAACATTTTACAAAGTAGGACAAAAATAGCTTAAGGATGCATAAAAATCACACTGATGTAGTGAATGCTTTCAGTGAAATCAACTTCGTAAAAAAGAAAAAAAAAACCTTTTGCAAACTATAAGAGAAAACTCAGCATTAGAATGTCAAAATATATTTAAAGATCTTACAGACATTATTTCCGCACTAGAAGTTCAAATATCCATTCTACGAATGAACAAATTTTAAGAAATCAACTTCGAATTCAGAAATTTACCACCACGCTTCAACTTTCATTCTATTCGTTGACAATCTGATTTTTGCGCTGGAAGAACGATTATTACACGATGAAATCATTTCGTCACTGAAGTTTTTTATCCCATGTTTCTGTGATAATCCATTTGAAAAAGTCAAAGGCTGTCTTGACTTCTACAAAGATTTTCTTGGTAACTGATTTGAAAATTTAAGTGGAGGGAGACCACAAATCGTCCAACAACAGTCATTGCCTAACTAGCAACTTGTTCTGAATCCCAGTTTCCGAACATTTATACAATGCTCCATATACTAACCATCTTATGTGAGCATAGCGACAGTGGCGAGAAGCTTCTTTACTTTTGAGTTCCTGAAAACGTATTTAACAAGCACAAATAGCGAGGACAAACTCACTATTCTAACGCTTTTACATATACGTACATCGCCACATTAACATAACAAATGATGAAATAATCAGTTTTTTTTTTTTCTGAATCTCATGCTCGACGTCTTCAGTTAACTTTATAAGTGAGTGGGGGCTGATGTTTCTTTAACTATATTCCTGCATGAATTTTTATATTGTTCTATTTCAGCGTTGTGTTTATTTTATTTACATTTGAGATTCGTATATTCTTTGTTTAATCTAAAATTAACCATGATCATAACCGAAAATGCCACTAATGACATAGCACTGATGGCCACACGTGAATTAATAACTCAAAGATTTACTTAGCATCGTCTATTCAGGTTACTATATAAAGTGCAGATATGTTTTTTTTATTAATTTCAATAAGCATACAATATCGGAACAGAGATAATCAGAGATAGCAGCTTAACTGATTCAATTAGTCGGCACCTTGTTTGTTACAGTTCTTCAATAGGTAATGTCCACTTCTCCTGGATTCACATTCAAGCAGGGTGACACACATCCAATGCCTGTTTGAATCGATATTGTGACGTATAGAAGCTCTGATTGCAGAATTTGAAGGCTTCACCATACTAATTTAACAATATCATAGATGTTGTACAGTTCCAAAATTGTAACTATTTATGTTCGGTCAAATAACGAATCTGTGATATAAGTTTCTGTAAGACTTAGATAATTCTTTAATGGTCTTAAATATTCACAAACAACAGAGTATTAATACAATACCTTTTTTTACAATACAATAATAAAAAATACATTTGACTCACTAGTAGGAAAACGTGTACTTAAAATATGTATTTCTAGGACACAAAAGTAAGAAAGAAGTATGTGAACATTATTATATATTGTACAAAATAAATACTTGTGAAGAAACTATGTGCAATACTTACTTCTTTTTAAACAAAAACATATTCCAAGAACCGTCAAAACCATAGCCAATATAGAAACAACAAATGGAACCACAACTTTTACATCTTTAAAGAAGGGAGTGCCCGCTTTGTTGTTGGTTATAACCTGACTAGGTGCGACTGTACCTGTATCATATAAAAGTAAAGAATATATATATAGTTTATATATTGTAAGCAATATACGGAGTCAATTAGAGTATAGTATAACTACAGTCCTAAATTACACTCTGTTTAATTTGTAATTCTCAACTCGGCATATCCACAGTAAAAATAGAAGAAACAACAGGGAGATTTCACTTTTAAAAGTAAGTGCAATATATTGGGAAATATATTACAATATCCAAGGAAAGAAACTTACTGAACAGATTTGCTTTTGGTTTTCGAATACTACACATGCATATTTTAATTTTGTTGTTACATCAATGAATATCCTTCTAGCTGTGAAACTATGTAAAGAATTGAATAAAAACAAAATCTGACCAACATAAATATTTATTATTACCGATCCGTGTTACAATTTCGGCAGTATATCATTGCCTTTATCAGACACATTATCACAATAAAGCTAAGACGATAGTGGGTGTAATAAGGACAGAGATACACTTAATAGCCAAAACATTATGACCACCATCTACTTTTTGAACGAAGACGTTGGGCTGACGTAAGAGTTACAGGACACAGCAGTACCGCTAGCCATACGGTGACAAGGATTTCACTTAATCAGTCAGTTTGTGGCTTATGCGTAAAGTGGATCAGAACTTCTGTATATAAGACTTTGATTGGAGCACATTGTGATGGCCAGATGGCTATTAACGAGCATTTGGAGACAGCGCAACTTGTCGGCTGTTTGCGAGCTGCTGTGGGTAGTGTCTTCCAAAGGTGAGAAGAGGACAGGGACACCAGAACAAAACAACAAGAAATGAGGCAGCCACATCTTATAGGATGTCGGAAGTCGTTAACTGTCAAGTTTGGCACAACATGATAGAGTGCAAACTGTGGCACAATTAACAGCAGACTTTAACAGTGGACGAAGCAAGAGAGTGTCTGAGCACACAGTTCACCGTAGGGCTTCCGTAGCCGACGTCCTACACGTGTACCAATGTTAGCCGCAAGCCTCATGTATTATGAATGGAGTGAACACGTGCCCATCTCATTGGACTGCCGAGCAAGGGCACAACGTTGCATGGTCCGATGAATCACGATACTACCTATGTCTCATTAATGGCCGGGTCAGAATACATCTTTTTCCAGGGGAACAGCTGCTCAAGATGAGCACAGTAGATTGACGAAAGGCCGTTAGTGGCTCAACTATGATGTGAAGAAATTTCGCATGGCATGCATGTGCCCAGTAGTGTGTATGGAGGGCACCATGACATCTTCTGACTATGGGCAGGTCATTGATGATCATACAGACCCATTTATGTCAGCCATGTTTCCGGATGCCAATAGGATCTTTCATCCTGGCAACGCTCCTTGTCACAAGGCCAATGCTGTGTTACAATGGTTTGAGCACAGAGGTAAATTTCAATTGTTGTAATGGTCCCTGAACTGACCTCATCTTAATCCAATTGAACGTTTTTGGAATGTCATTCAACGTCAGATTCAAGCTCATCGGTCCTCTCCGCAGAATTTACAGGAATTAAGTGACTTATGTGCTCAAATGTGGTGTGCCATGCCTCCAGTCATTAAACATGGCCTCATTGCTTCCATGCCAAACTGCATTTGCATCTGTGAAATAAACATGGACATACCAGATGTTAAGTAAGGGGTCATAATGTTTTGGCTGGTGAATATATATCAATTAGTTGCTATAATCTTGAATGTATATTATTTAGGAGAAGAATGATAGAAAATGTGGTGTTTCGCGGTGTACCTAGGTGTAAGCTAATTTGCGAAGGCTGTCCAAAATGATTATCAAATATCAAAAAATAACGTAAAACCGACTAATATAAGGTGCATGTCTCATCAACTAACTTACACATGTATATCTTAGAAAGGGAAATTTCCGTGACACACATTCACCTGCAAAATTTCTTTGCATGTGGTTAAAAATACCACACTGCAGCGACGAAAATGTTCACTATAATGTAAAAATATATATATTATCCCCTAAACAACAATAATCTCTATCAATCAGCATACAATTGGAAGGCTCGTTAATGAACTAGTAGGTAAACTGCAAAATCTTGATATCTGAACTCAACTAATTGAAATAGTTATATATTTGTTGTGTTACTACTTGAATCTGACATTATTTGTTTAGCGTCGTTCAAACATCTCTTTATGCCAAAATAACTCATTTTAAGACACAAGAATCACAAAGAGACACATATTTGATTTCAAATTCTATTTAATGGCAAATAGATGTAAGAATGACAATTAGGGGATTATGAATTAGATTTCTGGGCTTTCGAGATCTATGGCCATGTTAGCCCGTCACGTATGAGGAATGGCATCCCTCGACGATCGCACTATCTGAAGAAAAAGGACGAAAGAATTGGGGAAAGAAAGAAGCGGCCTGAGAGCTATATATCAGGTACCGTCCCGGCATTTGCGTGGTGTGAATGAGCAAAATCCAGGAAAATCTTTCTCAGGGTGGCTGGCCTGAAAAAGTTTTTACACTTTCTTGACCGAGTGTTCCCACAGGGAATCAAACCCGGGTAAGAATGACAATGTAAAAGCATTGTAGTGCTGAATAAAAGGAAACGAGAGAAATTGAACAATATTCTACTGAGAGTTTTATTCGTTATATTTGATGAAGACAACATAAAAATCTCATCAACCTGTCTCATCTTAGTCTGACTTGAGCACTTAAATCTGTTTGAGTATCTTACTACATGAAAATATATGCTGTTCTAAATTTTCTATCTCTATTAATAAGTAGAATGTTTTAACACGGTATGTGATTGTGGCAGATCTTTGTCAAATAAAGGAATCTAATCAGGAATTTTTGAATATAACTGAATAAACCTATACTATGCGTTCTGTTTTTGTGCCTATTTGTATGCTATTCACATTATTAGGCGTCCAGTTGGGCTTTTATTATTTAAAGATTTCTATGGATGTCTTTTCAAACTTTCCAGATTGACAATCCACTAGCATCGCTTCTTCCTAAGTCTGCAAATTGTTATTACTTTATATCTCAATGACTTAGTTATAGGACCATAAAAACATAATAATTAATACGCATTTGTAATACCTGAAGTTTACGAACTCTTAGCAATCTGTATCCACGAACTTTTCAGTTTCAGTATACTTTTCCCTGTGATATGCCGCTCAAGAGAAGAAGTGTGAAAGAAGACAATCAAATAGATATTTAAGATCTTGGTGTGATACTTATCTGATGCAAAATCTTAAAGTTTGCTCTTATTCAAACATCTACTTTTTTCTTCTATTGTTTGAACTAACTCTCTTAATCAGGTTATGAGATAAGACGTCATAAAAAGGTGTAGTTTCCGTAACTCACATACTGACCAACTTGAATTAACAGTCATTTCTTAGAGCGGTGCACAAAAAATTGACAGATTTCAAATTTAAACAGCAAATTTATTTTTAGATATTACATGTGAAACACGCCACGTATTTAACGGTAAAGGATCAGTTCCTGTTTGGTGCGCTATTTTTGTAACTGGATTAGGTACTGTCTCTAGCTCGGGCAATATTATTATAATAATAATTAGTATTTCGAATATGTTCATCGAACTGCTGGTTCGGAATCAGTAATCCGATTCCCGTTCCTAGTGAACGTAAATCCTATTATCCGTGTTCAATTTCAATTTCGTCTCATAAACTGTTCGGAACTTTTTCTTCATTACCACATTGGGATTCAAATCAAGACCATGAATCGCTCAGTGACTAGATCCTTCAATAGCGGAAGCATGCTAAGAATCACCATGTGAATAACTGTACGGAATACTGGTATGATTTTCGTTCAGTTATTCACATTAAAGCACAAACATCACAAAATCAACATACGTGCAACTTATAACTAATCATGCAGTAAGAGAATAACACTTTGATTAAATAATTCTAATTTCGTTTAAAATGTATATTTCTCGGGCCGTCGTAATGGCATTTCTTTTCACTGCCTTCCATATTACACTGATACACAAATCTCACATTTTGTGATATATTAGAATAGATATATTGATATAATAACTCACTTCAAACCTCTATTTTTATTAATAGCAGTCTTTTAGCCCATGCTTTAAGCACGAAACCGGCGGAACACACACGGACGATTATGGTCGTCTACACGAATATTTACGAAAATCGTAAGTACTTCATAGTTTGATACGGTGCACCTTCTATCTTGGAAACTGTAATTGGAAGAGTCTTCTGAATTTTCCCAGCGATTTTGGAGTTATCATCTTCATCAAATATATTTATTGTTCGACTATCTTTTCATAAACAAAGTCAATAAATATCACTGAAGCAAACATCATTCATTTTTCGCAATTCCTTGCTATTTTTTCCACTCTGACGTTAAATTGCCTCTCTTCATTTTCACGCCATCAGTCAGAGTGAATGCATAACTTGTCAAAAGATATTCTTCCGCCACTGCTAAACCGCTACGTCATACACTATGTACACGTGATATACCTAATTTACTAATTATATGTTTTTCCTCAAACTTGATAAATTAGTATTGAAGAAATGAGTGATTATTTTTAATATTTTTATAATTACCACCAGATGATTGAACATTCACAAGGACTATTTTTTCACAAAAACATTCTAGTCCTCCCCAAGTTCACTGACGATTTCTGGACGCATACCATTACCATATTAAGATGTGATTTTGCACCGGAAGATCTACTCACACTAATAGAAATTCACAAGTTCAACCACAGATTACACTAAACAGAATGTCTTGTACTTCACCAGAAGATGTTGTGACTCCTTACTGGTTTGAGATTTAAAACATTGTTTTTTTTTTCTTTTTTTGTGTGTGTGTCAGTTATAGATGGCGGCCGACAAGACGATGATTCTTCCCAAAGAATCATCAGGACCCTGGAAATTTACGAATTGTAATCTTATCCAATGTTCTTGAATATTACATCTTGACGAAAATAACTGGAATCGCCGAAACGTGATACACAAATTCGGAAAACGCGAAATGGGCTATGCACGTATACAAAATGGGCTATTTGATTTAAAAGCTTATGAGTTTTCTTTGTACTAATATTGTTAATTCTCCTCTTGAACACTGTTTAACATTACTTATGCAAATACAAAAAAATATAATCAAACATGAAGAACATCACATTAAACAACTTTTTTCTTTCTTTTTCTTTCTTTTTTTACATACAATTTTGTTTGTGCTTAACTCTGGCCTTTTTTTTTACTTAAAACTACACATTTGAACAGAAATACGAAATTAAAATCATTCAAAAATATATTCAAAAATAAAGAAAATAATAACTTCATATAAAAATTCACGACTAAACATTGAATTATAACAGATAAACATATTTTATTCTTCCTTTTCTTAGTTTCATTACTATATTAGACATTACTATACGACATACGAAATATTAATGACATAAGAGGTATTGTTAAATATATGTATATATTTTCATATTATACTAGAAAATTTCCATGAACAGTATATTCCACTTCATGGAATACATTCGCATTCAATAACATCAAAACATGATTCTAGTAATATACAATATCAAACAAAATATATATTTCGTTTTGTCGAGAGTTAGTTTAAAAGTTTTCGGCGCATTCGAGTTTCACAGCTAAACTTTTACACAGTAATAATTCAGTTGTGCTTCTCTCTGAACACTCGACAGTACCTGCCTTGCAAAATTTGAAGATACCTACCCACATTAAAATCATTTATTTCCCAACCCCGAGATGAGGGTTAATGACAGAACATAAGGTTAAAAACTTAAAATAATAAAGATCGGGGTTATTAAGAAAATTGCTTACAGCGAGCGTTAAATAAATATAATATTACCCAAAAGTGGGAGTGAACCTCATCTCAATATCTTAGCATACAGCTTGGCTTGTTTTTCCTTTACTTAGGAAAAGAACATCAACGGCCATCTGGATCTCGCATAGCTGGTCACAGATGCCTGCTCAGATAACTTTAAAACTTAAGTTAGTTTTTTTTTTTTTTTTTTGCCATAACGTTATTCGGTCTGAACATGCTTATTCAACAAAGGGTTTTGTAGATTAATCAGCGCAAATTCCAACACGCCAGATGAACATATATTTTTATAATACAAGAAATTCAGATATTTATCAATATCTAATACCTTTCCAAAATTTCAATTATCCTTCTGTCATTAACACGTGACTTTCCGTTTTGGGATAAATATATAGGTATTGCGGTTAATGCATTACAAGTAACAGTTTCAACACTACTTTCTAAATTTTAATCTTTAAGTTCGTTTGAGATTACATTGTGATACTTCTCTGAACTATGTTTAAGCTAAATCAAGAAAGATTTTCCGAGTCAAATTTGTGGGTTTCCACACCTTGCGGCGGTCTATAGAATGAGAACCAATAGATTTTCCAGTCAACGGATCCAATAATTCAAATACCTTTTCTGAATTTGATGGCTTATCCACAGACATAAGGTCCCTTGAAAACATTAAAAGAACTTCGAAATTTTCTTATCAGCTGCCGAACTTAAATTTGTTTGTTTCAGAAAAAAACAAATCATTTACTTTGTACTTATTCTCCTGCTGTGAGTTATACTTTTCGTTTCGCTTTCGTATTACCTCCTTTCTTTTAAAATCTGCCATTATCAATTTATTATCCCAATTTTCGCTATCATCACCATTTGTTTCATTTAGAAAAATACCAAAGTGTTTAAAAATTCGTTTTAAAGCATTGATGTTTAAGTGCAAACTAGCTGGACTAAACCCAAGACTGCTTGAAATTGAGTAGTTTAGCACTACAACAACTTGCGATATGAATTTTTCCCATGATGCATGATCATCTTTACAAAACAACCTAAATAACCTGTTTGTTTTCCGATGGATTCTTTCGACTGCGTTCGAAGAAGGGTGGTAGGGAGTCACATAGAAAATTTTAACACCTTATTTTTCCATTTTTTGCCTGATTTTTTTTTTGAAACGAAACAACTACCATTGCCTGCCAGAATTGCAGAAGGTAATCCTAGATGCACAAAGTACAAAGATTCTAAGCATTTAATTACACACTTCGTAGTAGCATTTTGAATAGGATAAAGAACAATTTATCGATTAAAAAAGTCCAAGACAGAAAGTATGAATTTACATTTTGATGGAGATGGCACAAGAGGTCCAATTATATCGATGGAAATCAACATTCTACGGGCCTTCACCTGTATGGATTCTAAAGGTCTGGCTGGTGCTGTGGTATCAACTTTAGTACTTTTGCAATCGAGACAATCGTTAATGTAACTCATTACATCTCGCCGCATAGATTTCCAATAACACGTTTCACTAATAAAACCTACTGTTCCTTCACATCCAAAATTTCCACGGTTATTGTGAATTTCTTCAATAACTAAATTAACTAAAGAAGGTGGAACACAAATTTTCCAATTGTTGGGAAAATGAAAGTTCTTGTACAACAAAATTCCGTTCTCGAGTTTATAAAATTTTTCCACATTTCGATTTTTAAGTTTGCTATAAGGATCGTCCGGTTTCTCTAAATACCTGATAATTTTGTCATATTCAGGATGTTCCTTTTGTTTTTCGGCTAATTCTCCTGGTGTGTTTTCTGAAAAATGAAGGAAGGACTTCCAAATTATTTATATCCAAAATTTCATTAGGAGGGGCCAAAACTATTCTGGAAAGCGCGTCACTGGTAACGTTCTCTCTGCCTGAAATATGTATTATTTCTAGGTCAAATCCTTGCAATTCGAGACTCCACCGGGCCAAACGGAAATTCTAATGACGTATTTTATTTAGAAACACTAAAGAGTTATGGTCCGTATAGACCTTCACATGATGACCATATAATAAATGTCCCCATTTTCGTATAGCGATAACGATAGCTTACACTTCCAATTCAGTTATAGTGAAATTTCGTTGTGCACTGTTCAAAGTTTTACTATTAAAATCAAGTATGTGTTTCTCACCATTTACTTCTTAAAACAGTATATTTCCAACCGCTACTAAGGAACTATCCGTTACTAAACAAAAATCATGATCCAATAACGGATGATTCAACAACACTTCTTCAGCTAAAGATTCTTTTAATTTAACAAAACTCTGTTCGCATTCATCGGTCCAGATCCACATTTTATTCTTTTTCAAAAGTTCAAATTACGGATTAGCCAAGTGAGCAAAACGATAAACAAATTTTGAACACCATTCAAACAAACCTATAACTTGTTTTAATTCTTTTTACATTTTTAGGACGTGGTAATTTTCGTGGTATTCTGTATTTAAATCAGAAACAGCTAACACACGTGCGTCAAAAGCAATATTCCCTATTTCAATACACAATACTGTTTCACCTTGCACCTGTTTCTTTTTCTTCCCAGAGAATTCTACCAACAAAACATGTGAGGCAGGTCGCAAGTGAGGGTGGAAAATTACAGACGCTATTCGTTTCCATGCCTCCAAGGACAATAATATAACAGAAGCTCCAGAGTCGCATAAGGCAACAATAGATTGGTTGAAACTTCTACCATTATCTCAGCTGACCTAGATTGGTTTTCTAGAATTTGATCATCATCGCTACTCTCCGAAGAATCAACGTGAAAATTGACCACATTTACTACATTTTGCCAATAACAACAAATTCGCATTGAGAATTTTGTTTGAGTGTATTTTCATTTTGAATACGTTCATTACTAACTACATTACCAACTCTACCAACCGCACTCGCGTTCGAGAGCGTACTTAGTTTAAATTATGTTCTTTATTTTGCGGAAACATGACTTTTGCCCGTGCTTGTGGGTTTTCTTGGGGTTCTCCCGTTTCCTCCCACTTTCTTCATTCCACCATTTCATTCACTTCTCATAATCACCGTCTCCTTTAGCCTAACCGGCATAAACGTGGGACGTAAAACTCAAAGATTTCATTTCATTTCATTTTGACTTTTGGATTAAAATATGGAAATTGTGGTGCAGATTGACAATGAGAGGGCACTGATTGCGGTATATTCATCACTTAATTGTGGTACTGTTCACAAACCTAACCCTTTCATTTTGATTCCGCATTGCTTGATCGTACTTTCATAATTATCATTACTTGTGCTTCGACCCTGCTTGCTATTACCTGTCACGTGATCGTTCTTACGGATTTTCAACGAAAATTTTTCTTGTTTCCATTCCCCTTTTGATTTGATCCTTTAAATTTTCCTTTACCTTTATTCTCAAGGTTTTCATTTTTAAATTTACTTTTTTTGTTATAGTTCTTATCATTACCTTTGACTTCATCTACGTGATTAACTCGAACAGTTCTACCACGAAAGTTATTCCTATCTCCGCTGTTCCTACTGTCGTAATACAAAGCTTCAAGGTTTTGTATTGCAGTTAAGAATTAAGTAAAATCTAAATTTGGAAACAATGCTAACTGTCGCCTGTAAGAAATGGGTAACAATTGCTTAACTGTGTTCACAATAAATGTTTCCGGTATGGAGGATGACAAAGCACGTATCTTATTAAATCTTTTGGAAACAAAATCGATGACGGTACCATCTGCTTTCGGATCGAACGCTTGAGATTGTAACACTGACAATTTACTCGCAATAATTTGTTTCTTAGCAACCTGAGCTTTGAGCAAACTGAGCTTTGAATTTTTTGGTAAAGTCCGAGAATGAGCGGAACGTACCTAATCTTGACTTATACCATTCACGTGCGTTACCTGTAAGGATGAATCCTAAAAGTTTAAGTATTGACATTCTGGTAAATCTACAGCATGTGCCGAGTTTCCAAACTGCTCTAAGAACAAAGTTCGTGACTCATCATCATCAAAACCTGAAAATTTAGGGAACATTTCAATGTCACCGTGACGTAATATTCGCCGCTTAGCATTTTTCACATCACTCCTATCTGATTTTCTTATTTTGATTCGTTTTTTCAGCTTAATTATCTCACTAGATGAAAAAACTGGAATCCGTTTGATTAGAACTGTTACTTTCTTTCTCACTACGCTTTGACTTATTGCTATTTCTATCGGTGTGAAATATATTCGATCTACCTAAATTACTTTTACGAAATACAAAGTCACGTTCATTCCCGTCTTTATTAGCACTCTCAAGTAAGGAAGTTAATTACGTTTGGGTTTCATCCACCTTTATTTCCAACCCTGACAACCTATCAGTTATTGAAGCAATATCCTGGCTCATGTTAATTACATCTATGCCTTGAGGAACAGTATTCTGGGATAAACTATCAACCCTATGGTGTAGTATAGCAACATTTCTTTCTAATTTATGATTAGTTTCACACAAAAACTAACTTCTTTTCTTTATTTTCTAAATTACTTTCAAAGTTACTTACTGACTCCTCAATAGATTCATTTTTTTCTAACGCTTGGTTTGCCTTTTCTTCACATGCGCCCAAATTAACCGTAATAGTATCAAGTTTTTCGGTATTTTCGACCGTTTTAGCTAATATATTCTCATATTTATCGTTTACCTCTTCATATTTTGCATTTATTTCTTTAGATATTTGTTCGTACCTAACCAAACATTCCTCTTTTACCAATTGAAATTGTACCTCGAACCTATCATCGATATTTTTTGTTTCCTCTCTAATCTCTACTATTTTACTTTCCAATGATTCAAGCAAGGTTTGCATTTCTTCTTTATTTGACTTAATTGCGTCCAACAGTAACTTGACATCTTTTCGATCCATTTTGTTACACTTAAACAAAATAACTTTACACTGGGAATTTATATACGCACAGAGTTACTTTAATGATTCTGTTGTCACGCCCTGAAGCCACTGTCACTAATTATTAAGTTACGGTTCAGTGTTTGTGTCCCTGTCCGGGCACCATTTTTTGTAACGGTAAGGGTGCAGTTCCTGTCCGGTGTGCCATTTTTGTAACTGGATTAGGTTCTGTCTCTAGCTCGGGCAATATTTTTATAATAATAATTAATATTTCGAATGTGTTCATCGAACTGCTGGTTCGGAATCAGTAATCAGATTCCCGTTCCTAGTGAACGTAAATCCTATTATCCGTGTTCAACTTCAATTTCGTCTCATAAACTGTTCGGAATTTTATTCCTCATTACCACATTGGGATTCGAATCAAGACCATGAATCGCTCAGTGACCAGATCCTTCAATAGCGGAAACATGCTAAGAATCACCATGTGAATAACTGTACGGAATACTGGTATGATTTTCGTTCAGTTATTCACATTAAAGCACAAACATCACAAAATCAACATACGTGCAACTTATAACTAATCATGCAATAAGAGAATAACACTTTGATTAAATAATTCTAATTTCGTTTACCATGTATATTTCTCGGGCCGTCGTAATGGCATTTCTTTTCCCTGCCTTCCATATTACACTGATACACAAATCTCACATTTTGTGATATATTAGAATAGATATATTGATATAATATCTCACTTCAAACCTCTATTTTTATTAATAGCAGTCTTTTAGCCCATGCTTTAAGCACGAAACCGGCGGAACACACACGGACGATTATGGTCGTCTACACGAATATTTACGAAAATCGTAAGTACTTCATAGTTTGATACGGTGCACCTTCTATCTTGGAAACTGTAATTGGAAGAGTCTTCTGAATTTTCCCAGCGATTTTGGAGTTATCATCTTCATCAAATATATTTATTGTTCGACTATCTTTTCATAAACAAAGTCAATAAATATCACTGAAGCAAACATCATTCATTTTTCGCAATTCCTTGCTATTTTTCCACTCTGACGTTAAATTGCCTCTCTTCATTTTCATGCCATCAGTCAGAGTGAATGCATAACTTGTCAGAAGATATTCTTCCGCCACTGTTAAACCGCTACGTCATACATCATGTACACGTGATATACCTAATTTACTAATTATATGTTTTTCCTCAAACTTGATAAATTAGTATTGGAGAAATGAGTGATTATTTTTAATATTTTTATAATTACCACCAGATGATTGAACATTCACAAGGGCTATTTTTTCACAAAAAACATTCTAGCCCTCCCAAAGTTCACTGACGATTTCTGGACGCATACCATTACCATATTAAGATGTGATTTTGCACCGGAAGATCTACTCACACTAATAGAAATTCACACAAGTTCAACCACAGATTACACGAAAATGAATAAAACGAAATTGAAACAGTACAAGTCGAATCAATAAGGGCTTTTAGTATGTTGATTAGAGACACAATTCCTACACTTCTATGAAGAAAAACATCATTAATAAGTATTTACGAGCTCAGTACCTAATTCTATTAGCCTGTACTGTTATTTCAAATAGAACAGACATATGAAAGACATAAGGTTCAATAAAGAATATATTAGAACAACAACGAAGCTTTACATACCTCCTAAAACACTAAGAGTTGTAAAATTATAAACGCCCACAGTTGAACCAGCTGTACTATGGACAGTGATCCTCAGTAAATATCGTGTCGCTGGAGTGAGACCTACTATTGGATATGTCTCTGGTTGAATATTATTACCAACTGAAACAGGCAAATTTCACTAAAGATTATTGAGAAAAAAAAAATCATAATAATATTTAAAAAGTCACTTACAATTATTAAAGCCTTTTAATTTACTTGGCATTAGTATCACCAATTACACAAATAAATGAGGAAAGCCATTAAGTCTTTAATATATTTTGTTTAAATACTCTACAGAATATCTCTAAAAAATATCCTTTAATTTTTCACATTAACTTCGTACTAAATCAACGAGTCAGTGGGATTGAATTGTGGTGTTTAGATGATTGGCTTGGTTAATCTATGAAATTTGTGTTTACTAATTAGCAATGAATAAAATAAATATACTTTATTTTCAAAATATCTTATATATACACAGCATACAATTATCTCAAAATAAAACTCACTATCAAGTATTTGCTGATTATTTACAACGTTGCGCTCTAGAGAACCTTTATAAATTTAAGATGTTATTTTGAAAGAGTGAACACACAGTGGTTGAAGCGCATTTAAGAAAGCGAGAAGGGATTCATGTTATGGCCCAAAGTAACTTCAGAAAAGTGACAGTAGGCGGTAATGATCTCAACATGGTTCCCGTATCATATTCAAAACATGTTATAACGAATGTTCAAAAGCTAACAGTGCTTACATTAATAGCACGTGTAAACCGCCTTGTGTCCATACAAGTAGCTTTTAGGGAGGTCGTACAAATATTGAATATTTATCTTCGATAATGATATTGCACCATCTTTCTAGATCTTCGTGTAGTTGACAAATGACCATTGTTAAAACTAGCATGGTGATTATGTGTCGTCTAACCTTGTCTCACACGTGCTGAATTGGGCTTAGGTCCGAAGGGCTATCAGGGTGGAGTAGAAGGCATATATTGAGAAGAGCACGATGGAGTGTCATGGAGGTGTAGGGATGCATCTTTCCTTTTGAAAGATGGAGATCCGCAAAGCGTCCAGTTAACATTGGAAGATAAATTTAAAGGCGTTGCGAATGTACGACGCACTAGTCACTCCCCTGGGAAGAACGGGATGAGTACTTTGAGCCCCATATGAGAATGCAAGCTGTGGGTCTTATATGGTGAGTGCGAACATATGCTGGATTTCCCCGCTTACATGCAGGTAAACGTATAAGCATACAGCCATCACTGCTCGAGACCGAAACGAATCTCATCACTGAATATCACCGCCCTCCATTATTCTTGCAATAGCACTCGTACCACCACCAAACCATTTTCAGTGATAAGTTGATGTCAGATGTAATCGTGCAAGAAGAACGAGGAACCCTGTCTCCAACAATCGATTCTTTAGTGTTGGTGCTTTCACATGGAGACCAAAGTGGCAGTAGCGGTTTCTGTCCTATTAGTTAGAGGGGTACGAACGACACTTCTGTTGAATTGTAGTGACATGTTTGTTGTGGTAACTCGGTCTCCCATCGTCTAAACAAACACTAATACTTCACGGCTCATGTGAAGAGCAATCCTACGAACGAGAGTTAATTCATTCTATTTCTTGCTTGTACGGCATGAGAAGTCAATTTCATAGTAAGCGTTTGCTGGCGTAATCCTTGTATTGGAAACATATGCTCACAACAATGATTCATACACAAACGAATCGCTCACACAATTGCACTTGCCCTGTTGTTCGACAACCATAATATTACTACCACCATGTCCTCTAGAACATTGTGTTCTCATCCTGTCTTCTACAGTAGCCGATGTACTGAAACTTTCAAACTAAGGTCAACATGCTCTCTACAGGAATATTTCGCGTTGCCAATTTTGTTTCGATCGGAATATGTATACGGGGTACTTTTAAATGCATTCCACCAGAATAAAGTCAAATTACTGAAATAAATTTTATAACTAGCATTTCTCAGATAATATGTAACGCACTCTCTTCTGTAGCTAAGTTTAAAAGTTTCCAGATCTCTAAAACTTTGATCTAAATTAACACGGATGTTTTACCCCTGTAACATGGTAATCTGAGATGTTAATCTGAAAACTGTGATAATAACAAGTTATGGAAACTTTTGACAACACCAATTTCCTTTGGTAAAATTAACAAATTTAAATTGTGGGAAATTTGTATTATACCGACTTCAGTGTAAACTAGGTATACAATAATTGCAAATTTGGAGCAAAACGATCTATCTTTATTGATTATTCATAGATTTTTTTAGTGCATTAATTGTTTCCGTGCAGAAACACGTGATGCAAGTAGTTGAATTTGATAATCAGCGAAAAGCATAATGGCTTAGAATAATTGTTCGCAGAACAAAACGAAAAGAGCTTCGCCCTATTTCTAATGCCCAAAATTCTATTACAACGAGAATTCGGGTGCTACTTGCTTTTCCGGTGTTAAATCTATGAGCATCCGTTTTTCCATGATTATTCCTCAATGGTATGCCATATCGGGACATGCGACCCCTTACGACACTCAGCGCGCGCCCTCAAATCAATGTCAAATTTGGTTAAGAACGGTTCAAGCATCTCGGAGGAGTATCCAGACAAATGAATGCCTAAGTCGAGTAAAGAGGAGCTTTGTTCCAATAATTATAAAATATAAAGTATTGAAAATTTTAATTATCTATTTACTTTGAGTAATTTTGCTTTTTCCTTGGAGGGGGTGTCTTTTCGTTCTTAATAATTTATTATATTTAAATTGTGTTGTATTCAAAGCATCCGTGGAGTGCCACTGGTGTTAAATGAACATACATTTAACAACTTCATCCAGCTGGAGATTAAGCACTTAAATGTTGCTAATTGCATTTTTCGCTTTTCTTTAATACGAGAGATTATTATTATTATTATTATTATTATTATTATTATTATTATTATTATTATTATTATTATTATTATTATTATTATTATCTTAATCGAAAGAATCATGCCGGTGGCATTTATACAAATTTCATGTCACTTTACACTCTACTTCGATTTATTCCTACTGTGTAAAATAGCCCTTGCGATATACAGGGTTTGTCCGGGAAGTAATAGGACTGATTTTATTCCGCCATGACTGTACTTCGGAGCGTCCGCGCACCGACTGGATCCGGTATAGGGCGTTCCTAGCTAACGAACGAGCGGCTGGTCAGTTGTCTCCGAGCACACGGAGAGTCAGGACAGGCTTTTTCGCGCGACGTGTTTCTGTGAGTGGTGCAAACCGAAAATGCAGCGTTCGTTAGAGCAGAGGAACGCGATTAACTTCTGTGTTAAACTCGGTAAATCTGCGACAGAGACGTTTGATATGATCAAGCAGGCTTACACAGATGATGCTTTAGCAAGAAGTGGTGTGTTTCGGTGGCACAAGGCCTTTTCGGAGGGCCGGGAAGAGGTCGCCGATAAAGACCTTGCTGGAAGACCTTCGACTTCGACAAACCGTGCTAGAAGACATTCGATGTGACTCGTGTGCGCGAATTTTTGAACTCAAACCGTCGACTAAGTATTCGTTTATTTGCACAGGTGTTAAATTTACCAAAAACTGTGGTTCATGAAGTTGTGATGGAGCATTTGAACATGCGCAAGGTGTGCGCGAAGATTGTCCCAAAAGTGCTCACTGATGACCAGAAATTGCGGCGAGTGGAATTGTGCCAAGAAAATTTGAACATGTGTGAAAGTGACTCCCAATTTTTGAATAACGTAATCACAGGTGACGAATCATGGATCTTTGAGTATGATCCCGAGACAAAGAGGCAATCTTCCGAGTGGCACACGCCGGCGTCTCCTCGCCCAAAAAAGGGAAGAATGAGCAAATCCAAAGTGAAAACGATGCTCATTGTCTTTTTTGACATCAAAGGCATCGTACATCATGAATTTGTTCCTCCTGGACAAACGGTCAACGCCAAGTTTTACGTGGAAGTGCTCAAGAGACTCAAACGAAGGGTCAATCGGGTCCGACCAGACATCGGAGCCGACTGGAAACTGCACCACGACAACGCCCCTGCTCACACCGCCTTTCTTGTGAACAGCTACCTGACCAAGGCCGGCATCCCAACGCTTCCGCAGCCGCCCTACAGCCAGGATGTGGCTCCCCCGGACTTCTTTTTGTTTCCTTGCCTGAAACGCTCGATGAAAGGCAAGCATTTTGAGACGACAGAGGGGATTCAAGCAGCTTGCACCACGGCTCTCAAGGCTATTCCGGAGAATGACTTCCGTGACGCCTTCAATGCTTGGAAATCGCCCTGGCAGCGCTGCATCGACGCAGAAGGAGCCTATTTTGAAAGTTTTTAAAGAATTGTAACGATTGGCTCAATATATATATATTTTTTTTAATCGACTCAGTCCTATTACTTTCCGGACAAACCCTGTACGTAATTTATGATGGCATTCATATTGATGCAAATGATACAAAAAATCGAAATTGTTGAGTTCATTTCATCTATGGTTTTGAATGATTTTCACTAAACTGAAGTGTGTGTGTAAAGTCGGTTAAGTCAAGAAAATGAGAAATTGAGATTTTGACTAGGTCGTATGCAAAAACAAAAACAGAAAAAAACCTGCATCTTTGTGTCTAGTTGGCTAAGTCATAGCTTCATATCTAATCGAGATATGAAAGTGTACACATGCAGACAAATTGACGAAGTAAATATTTTGCGTGTGTACAGACGGTTAAGTCAGAATTGCTTGACTTGTCTGACTTTGCACTATTCTTACTTTGTGTGTGTAGTAGGTTAGGTCAAGATTGAATGACTTGCCTGATTTTACACCTAATTTTGTGGTATCCTGAATGCCCAAATGCGGTTAAGTTAGATTGATATACTGGATGAAACTTCATACAATCCCTTCTGTTATTGATTTTTTTATTGTAGTAGTGTGTATATAAGAGTAATAGTAATAATACAGCCAAAACAGTAATAGTAATAATACAATAATAGCATCATGTAGTTTTTTTTTTTTAGATTAAAAACAAAAGCAAAGCTCAAATAAATGTTGGTTTCTTTACATATTTGTTTTCTTTTTAAAGCTAGCTTTTGAAAGGCAAAACTGAAAAGGAAATTCTAGCTTCAAGACGTACTAATAAAGCCGCTGTCATTCGAAATATTATTTAATCATATGACTACGATTAGCAAACTGACTTATTTCCTTCTCTATATGAAATTCGTTACACACTTCTCATCAGCAGTTGTTAGAAATGCTTTTCAGAAGTAAGGTAATTGTCACGTTAGCTAGAAAGCGCAACATGATTTTTTTTGACGACATTCAGCTATCAGATAATTTAAGACAGGTAATTGAATGTTCTGATGACTGATAATGATCCTCTTTTTAAACCAAACAACTACTCAGAACCATTTTCGGATTTACATGAAAACGTGGAGGAAAATAAGGTAACGAGAGAAATGAAAAATGATGGAATAAAAAGGAAGATTAAACTCTAATCATCGAAATAGACTTGACTTGATTTTAGTTTAGCATTTCTTTCAGCAACGAGGCTATATGAGACGTGAGCTTATAGTCTAACTTTGGATCCGAACCACATGAGCTCCTGCCGGGAATCGAAGCCAGGTCTCCCACTTCAAAGGCCAATCAACGAAATAGAAGACGATAGTACCCTTATGATAAGAGATAAAAAAAATGGTCGGTACTTTGCAGCTACCTCGGATATCAGAAAATAAAAAGACTTTACAGGAGAAGAATCTCCTTTTTTTTTTAACATACGAGGTAGCTGCAAAGTACCGTCGAAATGCGCTATAAGGAAAGCTATAAGATTTCTGTAGAACCACACGAAAATCTACCTAGTACTTCTAAGCAAGATGTTATACGCGGTCAAGATCTCTCTGATCAGCTTCAAGATATTAGTTTTGAGAAAGAAACGACTCAGTTCGAATTTCATTACATGAAGAGATAGGAAAGAGGAAACAAAGATGATACAAGAAAATTCCAAAAAAAAAGAAAAAGAAAAAAACGAAACACAGGAAAACAATATACAACAAAACGAAGAAAAGTAATGAAGAAAACAAATTTGCAACAGCTAGGAACATGTAGAATAAAGTGTAGTGAAAGAATAAAAGACGAATACACAGTAGAACTACTCAAAGTCTGTTGGAATATAGGAAACTTCGACGAACAGGTCCTATACATTTCCAGTTTGATCGATATTGAGGATAAGGCCAATACATGAATACGGACAAATGATCCTAATAAATACCAATTTGTACAGATTACTGCAAAGTACAATTTTAGTATTAGTGGAAAATTTGAGGGAATTTGTAAATCATGTTTTATGAAAACATTCGGTGAAACAAAGGCTTTCATTGAAACAGTTATTAAAAAGAAACGGGCGTAATATTATCTGAAATTCCAGACCAAGACATGAGAGGGAAACATCCAGCACTTTCTAACTTGCCAAATCAGACAACAGAAGCAGTTAGAAGACATATTCTCTCCATACCAACTTACAATAGTCACTATACTCGAAAAAAATCTGACAAAACGTATTTAATAAGTCACCTTGATATCACTATGGTGATATTCTGTTGTGCCATGAAATGTGATTCTTTTTTTAATTCAAACAGTGTGTATTTATTTAACTCTTTTTTTTTTTTCATTTATATCACAGTTTGTATTACACATTGTCGGTTACAGTAGTGAATTGTGTTTTTTTCAGTTGTGCATTATATCCCCACAAGTTTTGTGCTATGTGTTGAAAAAAAAAAGTGTATTTACGAAGACTGGAGTTACACAGTGAGACAAAATAATCAGTGTAAACTATTTACAGAGTAGGAATCTACAAGGGTCATTTTACTAATATTGTGATATGTCTTAAATATGATGTGCAGCTTTCTCCTAAAGCATACCGTTGGTTTATATTATTCGTGAGTTCAGTGACGTTAAAGTTGCAGTACAGTATGTTATCAACTTTATATTACCGAAGAAGTTTCGAATTTGGAAGGAATAATGGTATGCGGAATGATAACTTAATTAGAGTAAATCATCTAAGAACGCATTTTACAGATGTCAAAATATAATCAAGTTCGTAGCAACATATAGATCGCATTTTAAAAGACACGCCCATAAATAAAACTGATTGTGGGGAATTCAGTCAGTTAAGTTTTATATAAAGTGTTTTATTTCTTTTTTGCTTAAGT
Source organism: Thermobia domestica (assembly GCF_964235325.1). Taxonomy (NCBI): domain Eukaryota; kingdom Metazoa; phylum Arthropoda; class Insecta; order Zygentoma; family Lepismatidae; genus Thermobia; species Thermobia domestica. The sequence goes on from NC_137459.1 coordinate 267,481,638, forward strand.
ATTATTTTGAATATTGTTTAAAGAAAATTTATATAAACGACCTACAATTATGTCCATGTAATCGAAATATACTTAAGTAAAGCGATAAAAGCAAACAAAAGCATAAATTACATTCCGTAAACCGTAACTCAAATCTTGTATAAAGTAAGACAAGTCATATTATTTTTCGAGTAAAGTCGGATAAGTCAAAGATCCTATTGCAGTATATTTATTAATTATTGTTTAAAAGCCGAAATAACTTAAAAGATGAATTTAAAATATCGTTGTATTCCTAATTGTCATGTTTTAGCTGTTAATTTGGTACCTAAAAATATTTTTTCTATTCATGTTCTGCGTAATTATAAAATTAGATCAGCTTTCCTAAGACTATAATTGATAGTTGTCTTTATTACTAAACTTTACATTCACTAAATAATAAAAATAAATGTATGGAGCATTTTGTTTCAAAAAGAATTGGTTCATTATTTTGCAATAAAGGGTTAAAGACCTTGGGTATCAAACAGGTAAGCTCATCATGAAATCATCATTTGCAAAGGAATGAGAGGTTAGATTTCTATAACATCTGCGATTGTTGGATGGAATTGCTCTGGTTAACCATTACGTATCGTCTTTTTGTAAAATTGAGTAGTAAATTATGATTCATTGCTTTTCGTAGTACATTATTAAATATTTACTTTCACATAATCAGAATAATAAGCTAAACAGTGTTCGATTTGTGCATAGACTCTTGAAAATAAGAACTCGGATGTAAAATCAAACACCATGAAACAAGTATATCATCTAAATTATGAAGGAGTTTTAAAATGTAAGAATTAACAGATAAATAAAAATAATTTTTTGTGATTTACTAGAAATCAACACTGAGGAACCCAAAATTATATACTATGCAAGAACTTCTGATACTAAAAGTGTATATACTCACCATACTGAATCAAAATTGCTATAATGATGGAGTGAAATTACAACACATTTTAAAAGTCATCTTCCATCTAAGTTGAAATTGCACACGATGTTATTTTATAATGAATTTCAACAAATTTTCAACACCAGACCATAGCAGAAAAAACTTGGCATTCAATGATTCTTTTATTTGCCTTCCTATTATGATCGCGAAAAATTAGATTTCGGACGAAAACTTTCCAACCATATAAAATTTGGTCTCAATATAGTTATTATTTCAGTGATTTCCATAGTAGACTCAACATTTTGAAGAGTATTTGAAACTTGTTCTTCTCTTGAAAATTCTTTCAGTACTTTGTTGCTTACTTCTTGAAATGTTTTCTCTCAGCTGATAGCATTCTTCGTTTTCTTTTCTTCTTTTTCTAAACTTTAGTTTAATTTGTTGTATAGTAAAAAATTGTACAAAACTCCAAATTGTATAATTGTATATCATGCAGATTTTTTCCTGCCATTGTCACCATCAGCATATTCATCTCGCTGATATAGTATATTTCTTGAGTTTACTGCTCTGGAGTAATCAGCATTTACTTTAAATCAAATCAAGAAAAGAAAGTAATATATTACTTGACAGTACGTAATCACATCCAAGCCTTTTTCTTTGAAACATTTAATTATATTCCAAAATCCAATTAAGATACTTGTTTTGTGTATTCATCCACTTCAGTCTTTGAGTAAATAAAACACGCTAATCATGCTGATTTGATAGACAATGTATGTTCTTCACTTTTGTAGAAATTTCCCATAAATATAAAATTGATTCGAAATAAAAATAAATAAATAAATAAATAAAATGAAAGAAGACTTCTCTTTTGAAGTGATATTCAATACTTTGTTTCTCGTGGTATATTTGTTATATATTTTTCAATAAAAATCTCAAATTTATATTCATATTACTTATTTTGTACTTGAAACTTTTAAAACTGTTCATGCTTTCATGCTGTTCTTTTACATGTTGCTTCATTAGATCATGTGTTACGTTAGTTGCCAAAACTATTTTGAAACATGTAATCGTTCAGGATATTTGAATTTTCAATTTCAAACCATGTTATTTGTTTGACGTTATGGATAATTAAAATAACAGTTGTATTTCATAACCAACTAATAATACTATAATAATATTTACGAAGAAAGTTGAATGCTTGTAATTTCGTTTACAAGATTTACATTCCTTAATTGCATACGTGCTGTGTTGATACGTAAGTAGATAGCTTCTCTTAAATTTCAATGGATTTTGACATCTATTTCTCTAAGTGATTAGCATCTTTGTCTGATTTTACACTCAAGTATAATATGGTATCATTTGGTACTTTCTATGCAATTTTCTGTATTATCATTACAAATTTGTTTTGAAACCTGTGCCAAAGTTAGGACTTACTGTTACAATCATTATATATAAAGTAATCATATATTTTTCCTTCAGAAAAGTGGTCTCGAATGGACATTAAATTTGTCTATATTATTATTTTCGATGATACACATTCAGACTAACATTTGTGAATTGGTTTGAATATTACAATGCAGATAGTTATTTAATCTTTAGTCAGAACTTTGTAGGTATGGTTTGTCCAAATATTTTATATCTTGCTAGATTTTACCAATGGGACTTTGTTTTTTCTAGATTTAATCTTTTAGCATTTTAAATTAATGCTACGTTGATTTAAAACTCAATCTTATTTAAAGAAGACATGTTTAGATTAGTCTCTGCGTTAGTATATTTATATAATCCTTCGCTATTATTTCATTTCATTTAATGTCTAATAATCTATGGTAATTATTAGTACATGAACAAAGATCAGCCCATAACGCGAATGGTCGAATAAGATAGTACAAATAATAGAAAGATGAAATTTAATGGTCGTGTATTTCGCTGGAATTGAATTTATCAATCAATTCTTTTCACTTTCAAGCTGGAAACACAAAATGTTTGTAATTTTCGTTAAAATGTGCTATTTAACTGTCGATAATTGTCTGTTTCTGGTTTGTCCTTTCGTGGTTTATTTTACATTCAATTTTGCGTTGTAATGGGAAATTCTTTCATATTTATTATGAGATTTGTAGAGTCTTAAAATAGATATGACACAAGTTTTAACAGTATAATTGAAAACAAAGCAGCATTTGTTCAAGAAAATTTGGAATTAAAATAATTATCGATGTATTGAGCAAAGTTTACAAGAGATCTATAGCAAATCGAACACTCATGATATTACTATTTTTTGTTTAATTTCCTAATATCAAAAGTTATTTCAAATTATAAAATTGTGACACATGTTTCTGTACTTAAAGCAAATGAATCATAATGAATGCAGAATATGAAAAGACAAAAGCAGTCGAAACAATTCCCTTAAAGTCTTCCGCATACACACACACACACACACATACACACACTACATACGTATGCACATTATTACTCTGTATACTTAAAGAAATTCCTATAAAGGAATCCCCCCCCCCAAAAATACCTATGGAAATTAAAATATAAGGGATTTACATGATTTCTTGAAGAGATACACACAAATCAGGAACAAGATAAACTGCATCTTTTTATTTTTATTTTTTCACTACAGATTATCACCGGACAGACAAAAATAAGGCCAATATATAATGAGGATCTACAGACCATCAAAGGTGCATACAACCTGATTGTTCGTATTTTATATTTGTATGTGTGTTCTTCGAGAAAGCCGTGTAAATTCTTCGTATTTCAATATATATATATACTGAAGGTATTGTATTAAAATCGAGTAGCTCAATGTAGTATGATCTCTTTTAGAACCACTTTTGTGATCAAGTATCTACCTATCTGTTGTGTAAAGATAATTTGTGAAGATTCAGGAAATCAACATATGAAATTTCCAAATCATCATAGATGATAAGAACACTTTTAGCTGAGATGAATATTTCACCAGCTATGACATCAATTTAAATATTAAAAGTATGCATTATCGTTACTTTACTTTTAGGCACATTTTCTTTAAAAATTCTTTTGCTTGTTTCCCGCATAAAGTTCGCCAGCGCTCAAATCTCGATCGCGATGAAATTCCTCGGTCAAGTAGTTGATCTCATCATCATTATGAACATAATTCAATTTTTCATTAATTTTCTTGAGTCTCTTTCCTTACAAGGTATATAACGGCAGAAAAATGCTCAAAATATACTAGTTTCTTTTGTAGACCATAAGTACATATGTCTGCTATCTTTTACGCCCATGCCAGCCATAACCTTAAAATTCATGCATCCTCTCTCAACGCATATCTCTACTTCTATTGGCTAAGTCGAATCCGTAATAAAAGAGAATATTGTTAGATTAGTGAATTATCATCAGGCATTCCTCAAAGATATTCAATAAATCTCCATCTATTCCTGATAATGAATGACGAAAGTAATCTGAAAACAGTCTCTACACTCTTCGCTATAATTCAGCAACTTCTTGCAATGTAGAGCTCGGTTAATTCCGGTCTTGCTGCAATATGTTATTCCTTTCTGATTCTAACGAGTGACAAACTTTTCCCTTTCAATGTAGAAAACAGATAATAGACATAAGTAAAATAGTTAGAACATAATGACAAAAGACATGATTTCTGATGAGGTATTTGCTATTCCGAAAACAAGATACAGTTTAAATTAAGTCTAATATTTACACAACTGACAAAGGAAATTGTAGTTTTGGTGCACTGAATTAGATAACTTCCTAATATTAAATCAACACTAATAATTTCGATCAGCATTTGCCAATAAGGTTTCACTTCATGCAAGGAAAGGGCAATTTTCAAATTTTGAATTCACTGAAAAAAGTATTTTAAGCTTTAATAACTTGCTCATGTTTTCATTCAATGCTAAAATCTTTAATATTAACGTGACTCTTTACTTTTTCTATCATATCACTTATCGCAATACTAAAAGTTTGAGCTATGCAATTTATTTATTCCGTTTGTTAGGTAATCGACCCAGTACAATTTGTATCCGAATTATTACAAAATAAAGATTTTATATAAGTTTCACAAGATTATCATTATATCTATTTTTATGCGATGTGATATCGAAATACAACGAAATAATAATCAGAACTGCAAAACTATCCAGTTACTTTTAATAATTCCTAGAGATCTAACCAGAGGGTAAAATATAAAATTTGGTTGTAAGTTGAAACGAAGTTGGAAATGCACAGAAAGTTTACCCTTTTACATATACGAACAGTTATATTCACTAAAAGAATAATATTGAGTTCACTTAAGTATTCTTCAGATTGTATTACGTTCACTTTGTTTAATCTTTTAATGTTCCCGTTCACAATTAACAGTACGAGTCAGTTTCTCCGCATACAGAGTGAATTTTTCGCGAGATGTGAGACGATTGAATGGTAAAAAAGCATTACTTGAATTTATTAAGGACTTACACTATCCGTATCTATAAGATTAGATTTGCCGTATGTTCTCATAACTTGTATGCTCGCATTCGAGGAAGGGGCACGGAGTTGAATCACGATAAAAGCTGAAGACATTTTAGACTGATCCGGAATCATGAACAGAGAGCTACTTGAATAAAGAAATATCGGAATTTTATTTAAGTAACCCGTAAAAGTGTCTTGACTTTTGGAATCATCCAAAGAAGACTCTGGTTGCCCAGGAGCGGGTTGCAACGCTATACTAATTATTTATTGCACTGAATTAATACTATTTGAAAATAAAGTTGTATTATGGTATATGATTGTTGCAATTTTATTTAATGTAATGCAAGAAATCACAGTTCTCTGTGACTGGATTATAAAAATGAATATACAAGATTTACTATTCATGACTTCTACTAACTAGGTTATTTCCATTCAGTAAACAACGTAAACCTTCCTAGAACGAATAGAATTATCATTCCAGATTATTCTGTAATATTAACTCAGTTTGGAAGCCAATTGTTGTTTTGAAACAACTAAGTTTGATTCAAGTGACTATATTAAAAAAAAAAAAAATAGTAGTAGCTAACGCTCTCGCCTTCGGTGCGAGCGATTCTGGGTTTGATTCCCGGTTGGGTCACTTGGTCGAAAAAGTGTAAAAAGCTTTTTCAGACCATCCATCCTGAATGATGCTTTCCTGGGATTTCCTTAGTCACACAGGCAAATGCCGGGGTGGTACCTAAGTTATAGGTCGCAGGCCGCTTCCTTACTTCCCCAATCCTTTCTTCCTTCCCTTTCCTTTCCTTTTGATAGCGTGCTCGACAATGGACGTCATCCCTCTACATGATGGGCTAACATGGCCATAGATGCCGAAAGCCCAGAAATTTATATCCTATATTTGAAACGAAAGAGAGAGAGAGAGAGAGAGAAAGAGAGAGAGAGAGAGAGAGAGAGAGAACACTTCACACCTATATTTTGGATCCTATGTTAAATTATAGATCTATTTTTCCTACTCAGCCAGTACTTAAAATGCATGTTAAGCTTCAAAGAATCAAATATGACATATCGGATGTTCAACAATGAATATGAAGATGGGAAATTTGAATTTAAAGTTCAAAAGTGCCGATGTAGTTCAGTTTTAAAACACGCAGATTAAGTACCATACGTAAACTAGTTGTCATACTTGTGTAGAAATAGCAGAATTTCCATTAATTTAAAAAACAAAGTAACGAAAACATTTATCTTCTTGGCACAATTTAGAACTTTTCACCGTGAATGTTAGTTACTAAAGTGATACGTAAAGAAATGAAGAATATTTCTTGTAATTAAGTTCACCTATAACCCCAAACATTTAGATATAATGTTAATAATATACTCCTAATTAAAATCTATTTTTACTGTTAAATTGTAATCATTTTGAGTGAACATGAGGGACTAGACCAATTTAAGGGTTAGGAGACTGGATCACTTAACAGCTCAGGAAAAGATCTCTTACTATAGGAAGGTTTCTCTTGAAACGTTTTTAATCCTTTCTCTTTCTCTCTCACTATCTTACCTTAATTACTTTATTTATTTTTTCATTTACATAGGCCTATTTCTCGGAATTTACAACTATCACTACCGTAATTTCAAAAAAAATATTAAGCGTCCTATTTCCGTCTGTGGAAATGGAAAAGAATTTTCTCATTAATAGAGATACATCTTTAGAGAACAGAGCTAATCAAAGATCACAACCGGGAAACCAATACAGAAATCGGTAATGACCTTCATTTAGCAAAGAGAAAAGCCCTGATCATTCATTTACATTTTACGTTGTCTACATGAGTACATGAAAAGAAGCATTGAACAAGAAAAAGGTCACTGTTAACTATTTGGCTTAATATTGAACTAAGGAATAAATTGGCCAAGTGCTATATATGGAGCACTGGACTTGGACATTAACGAAGTTGGAGAAGAAATATTTAGAGAGCTTCGAAGTGTGGTGTTGGAGGAAGATGAAGAAGATAAAATGGACAGAAAGACTAACCGACAAAGATGTTTTAAAACGGCGAATATGGGAGAAGAGAACTCTTCTAGCCACCATCCTTCGTAGAAAGGCCAATTGGATTGGGCACATTTTGCAAAGAAATTATTTTCTTCATACCGCCATAGAAGGAAAGATGGAAGGAAAGCGATAAATAGGAAGAAGAAGAACATAAATTATCGATGATTTGAAAAATAGATGATATTGGGAGTTTAACGAAGAAGCTGAAAATCCAGAAACAAGAAAGAAACATTTTCAGGCCCAAGCTCAAAATTAAGAAGAAAATAGAAGAAGAAGAAGAAGAAGCAAGCAACCCTCATTAGTCCCAGGACCTGCCAAAAGGCAGAATACTTAATAATAATAATAATAATAATAATAATAATAATAATAATAATAATAATAATAATAATAATACATGAAAAGTAAATAAATCTGTGAGTTCCTTTTTAAGCTAATGAAAATTTTTCTGGCTGAAAATGATGATTTGTTTCAAGAATGTATAGATGTTCGCTTACTTTTATAATTTACGTTCAAATGTGCCTTATTGGTAACTTGCGATCTGATGATTAAGAATATGTATTGCCTAATTACAATGTAAGTCTCATACCTACAGAAGACAACTGACAGCCTAACTAGAACGCAAATGAAAAGATGTTTCTCTCGAACATTAGGCTCACTAACTTTTTGCTAATTGTTTACGTGCCACATGTTGTGACATCTTCCAAGCTAAGTCTAGTGAGATATTTTTAAATAATAAATATCATATCAAATTAGTCGCTATCTACTACCACACATTTTTACCATCGTTCAGGCAGCGATTGAATTCGTGGTGAAACAACTCCAGGGTCTGCTAAGTTCTAAACTGCATTTGTGTCGCCCAATCATTTGGGAAGATCTTCCCTCCTACGAAGTGATTGAAATACCGAAAGAGGTGATAGTCGGAGGAGAGACATCAGCTGAATACTGTGGGTGAGAAAGGGTTTATTATTCACTGTAAATCATGGACAGTCTGCGCCACTAAAAGGAGCATACCACGTCTATTGTTCATTGATAGGTTATTGCGGACAAGTTTGGTCTGTATTTCATGGAGCTCAAAACAAAAGATTTGTAATGATTGTCTTGTGTCGATGGAGAAAGACACGATGAATCAAACCCACCATAACAGCAGCAACACCTTTTGTGAGTGGAAATGAGATTTGGAACACTATTTTGGAGGTTGATCACGACCCAACTACTGTCCTGACTCTTTACGATTGTCTAGGAGATCCATATTTCATCAGGAGTGACAATCTGATGCAGGAAATTTTCCAAGTTATTCCATACAGTTATAGGGCTGCACACATCTAGACATTGATTTTTGTTAGCCAATGTGAACTCATGTGGCGCCCGTTAAGCCAAAGTTTTTATCTTATAGTTTGCATGGAGTCACCGAATGACAGTAGTATGTTGCATATTTAACTTCTCTGTAATGGCATAAACATTTTTAAGGTCTGCTTCCACAGTGTTCTTGAATTCATTTGAACATGATGTTGATCGGTGCCTACGAGGCTCATTTTGCAATGCTGTTTCATCGTAACAGAATTTGACAAACCAACGGTAAATTGTACACTTATTCGACATTCTTGGCTTAAATTCACCCTTATTTTTTTTTTCGGTTTGCTGTACCTAATGTCCAGTTTGAATTCGTAAATAAAAATCACTCCCAATTTTATTTTCTCCATGGTGCACATTCATACGACCTCTTCAAAAACACACTGCCTCTTGACTGTCCGGACACCCCAGCCTGTTTACTGAATATGTACAGAATTTATGACGTTAGACATATGACCTTACTCCATCCCTATGTTGTGTTGCTCAGGTGAGTTCCTCACCAGACTTCAAAATGGACCTTTCATTCGCACCAAAATAATATTTTAATTCTAATATTCTTGAGAAATACGTTACTGTTTCAAATTTCTTCGGTTATCATTTTTGACTATACACACAGTAAAATATCATTTCGAGAGAATAAACGTTGTAGTGCTTCCTCTCTTGCTTCTATTGTTATATTCATCACTATATTTAATAAAATTGGACTCAGAGCAATTCTTGGCTAAGCCCCATCTTTATTCAAAAATTACGTGTCTCTATGACAGTACTCATAACGTCTCTGTACATTTCTAATATTTAGTGTGTGCATTTCTCCAAAACACCCCCTTCTCGAAGGCCTTTTTTTTTTTTTTTTTTTTTTGCCTTGAAACTTCATCATATGCCTTTTCCAGGTTTACGAACTTACAGGAATTTCCCGCAGCCTTTTTGAACTTCTCGATTATTTTGTTTGAAGATGCTATCCAAAGATAGAATTCTTGGTTATTTTATCTAGTATGAAACTAAACTATTGTTCTGCTACCGTGAATTCATGTCTATTTTTAAATTTATAATGATTTCCAATATCTCCATAATGTGAGAAATTAGTTCTAAGCCTCTGCAATTTATGCAATCCTTAGCCCCTTTTTTCCTTTGTAAATTGCCACAATTGTCTTATCCGCAACACATACAAAAATTTCTCTCTTGTATGTTTTCTTCGTTAAATCCCTTGGAGTATTAACATTACCTTCAACAGCTCGAGGGATGTTCTTCAACAGCTTCTCATACGTCCACTACCTTTTAACTTTTTCACTTTGCTTGACATTACGGCTGTGCTCAAGGGACCCAGAGCTTTCCAATGCCAGAGCTTTTCTAAACCTCTAAAGGATAAGATCTTGTTATTTAAAGCATGAAGAAAAAAGGGATGACGGGTAGAGAAAATAATAATAATAAGCTAAAATCTGAATCTAAAATGGTAACGTAATTACGTATTAGTGCTCATTTTTACTTATATTGCCTACATTTGTATACAACAAAATAGATAATGATACGTCAGAAAAGAAAGAAAAAGAAAAACGAAAGAAAGAAAAAAATATTTTTGGTTTTTGATTTATTACTCTATTCACGTAATAAAATGTTATCACTTCACGTAATAAAATGTTATCACTCAATCTTCACGCACTACAATTGTAACTATAATTGGGGATATCCGTTGAAGCTTCTGAAAATCTGATAGTTGTTTTAAACCGTAGTGACTCGCATGACGTAATTGACACTTATGAGGTGCGGTATATGTTGAATTTGTGACTCACATTTTCTCGCAAGTGTTTATTCATGGGTACCCTAATATTATTCCAAGAGCAGAATTTAAATCTACAGGTGAAAATAAACACTTCGCGGAGTTTGTCAACTGCCCCTCTCGGAAAATAAGAAAAAAGTAAATTGTTATTACATGTCATTCTTGTGCATGGCACGGCCTTTTACTTTGTAATATTAACAAAGATTGTGTATACACTTCATCCGGCAACCGTGTTAATGTGCACATTTGGAAATTTTTAACATTTTCAATAATTTTCTTGACTCATGGAGGTGAGGTTAGCACCACGTTCCACCTGCCTTTATTTCCCCAGATTTGGCTCAGGTACCTATGTTAAAGACGCTAAGCGAACAGCCTTAACAGTTTAACCTCAGAGCCTCATTACAGGATCAAAACCCCTGTCGCTCACTACCGTCGATCAGTCTACTTATACTTTGTATTGCGAACCCTTGTTTTTATGGTGAATAAAACTGATCTAAGTTTGAATATGGCTACCAGGACTTTCGTGGTAGAAGGATTTTAACTCTCACGGTAAGTAAAGTTCCTGACCTTTCCGTTAAAGAATGATTTTAACTATTTGCAAGGATTTCTTAATAAAGAGCCAATTCTACCTTCGCAGACAGGTCAGGAATACCCAGAAAGTAATAAGTCTAATGATGTTCTTTTACTTAATTAATCTTGCTATTGCTTCAAATAGACCATAAAGAGCATGGAGTTGGTAGGAAAACCGTTTTAGACATGGAGTTGCTGAATGCTAGTGGTGGCGTTGGAAAGCTCTGGGTCCCTTGAGCACAGCCGTAATGTCAGAAATCCGGTCCGGGCCCCGAGGCCCCAGAAATGAAGTCAACAAGATTTTGACTCAGGTACGTTGTATTGGTCTATTAAACACGGAGTTACTGGATACAGGTGCTGGTGTTGGAAAGGTCCGAGTCCCTTGAGCCTCGGTTTAATTTAATCCTCCCAGCCTGGGAAGATATTTTCCCCCTTTCTTAGGCTATACAATCTGTTTTGAAGTACGATAATTCAACTTCATGTTCTTTTTTTATATATATATAGAATTGCTTCTCGAAGAAAAAAATCACTGCTTATTCTTGATTTTAAAAAAATAATAATAATAAAAAAAACGTTTTCAATTATCAGTGAGCAGTCACTGCAGTTGGGGATTGGTAGCTTTTTCGTTGACAAGGACGTTAAAAAGAACAGAAGGAAAAGGATATTAGACTATATTTTAATAAAAGAAAGGTTCCAGACGATACAAAGGCAAGCAATTCCGGCACACAGAGTAAGAGGCTTTCGTCTAAAGATAGTGCAGAGTCCGAAACTGTATTACAGACATCTCATCAGAAAGATGAGAATGATTCGGGGCCTAGTGTTAATAATGGTGAGGTTATTTCTGCTCCCAGTGGCTTGTTCCCTTCCATATGTCATCAAGAACAATTTGCGAGCTGGAAAATTAAACGACCGTGGCTAGGTACTAAACAAAAAACTGATGACATTAGCGTTGTGTGTGCTATATGTGCTTCCGTTCTGGATTCATACAGAAAGAAGACTAGATGTGCAAAATGTATAGTACAACGGTGCTACTGCAAAAGCAAAGAAACTTCTTGATCAAATATATGACCACGAAAAATCTATTGCACACAATGCAAACAATGTTTGCAATATGTGAATAAATGGATAGGGAAGAAATAAAGGTTTCAATGTCAAATGCAGAAGACAGGTGGAAAATTCTGAATGAAATTAGTGTTAAAAAGACGCTGCAATATTTAGAACTGCTTATGTTATTGCCCAAAATCATCTGTCGTTTACCGCGCACCTACATCTTAACTAAATTGCAAGAATAAATGGAATGCACAAGTTCTGTACTCCAATGTTACGTGTGTAAATATTATTGACTTTGTACCTACAAAAGTGAAGGAAAAACTGGCCGAGTATCTTGCAAATTCCGATGAACCCTTCGCGCAAATGATGGACACTGTAGTTAATGAGGTATGTAGCAATGTATTTTTAGGTTTATTTGAGTTACAAGCAACAACAGGCAGAGAGATTTGTGATTCCGTGATTAAAATGTGTGAAAGTATGAATCTTTCCAAAACGATATTACGGGAAAGACTTATAAAAGTTTGTACTGATGGCGTAAATAACATGCAACTCGAAATAAATGATGCTGTCTTTTTTTCATTTATGTCTTGCTGTCTGCAGATATGGTTCATTTCGAAACCTTGTAGAGAGATTATATATTATTTACTGAATGTCCCCAAAGAACAGGCGAGAAATCGAATTAATATCAGCAGAACTATTTATTCGCTTGTATATTATTACTAAAGTTTTTGATATTCCGCTCTTCTTACCGTTCAGTAGAAGCATTGTGGAAGTCCTACCCTGCGCTAGTGGAACATTTTCGAGAAGCTTCTAGAAATTTGGAAAAAAAAAAAAAAATCAGCAGCATACAATATTTTCGGGCCAGTACGTAAAACTCACTAAGTGGAATTTTGTTTATAAAATGTCCATGATCCTAGAGGCGCTGGATCCTCTACATGTCCTTAGCCTGTTTCTACAAGAGAGGTCAGCATCCCTTGTACAGCCAATAAGCAAAATTGGAACAACTGTATGTGTTCTGGAAGCGTTGAAAGAAAAAGAATGGAACAATTACAACGTCAGTTTAAAGAAACTGGTCAGTTTTGTGGGGTTCCACTTGCAAAACCCTGAGACAGTTCTCTTGAGAAGTACCAGAAAATAAGATTGCAATTCTTTCAGGGTCTAGCAGATAACATACGGTCTAGCTTCACTAACGAAACGTTCAGTTTGGTCGAGGTTTTTCTACAATCCAATTGGTCAGAATAATTACCTGCAAGAATGTTATACGGTGACAAAGAAGTAATAGAAATATATATATATAAATAAATAAATAAATAAATAAATAAATCCCCTGACGATTCAGCCGAAATTCTGCAGGAATTCCGAGAACATAAGATGAAAACTTCTAATATTGGGCTAAATCTGCAAACTCTTAACTTGAGAATCAGTGTTCTTCCAGTTTCTTCTGCAGCGTGTGAGAGAGGCTTTTCCAACTTAAACTTACAGCTAGAAACAGTTTATCTGTAAAAACCCTTGACTCTTTTCATAAACGCTAATGGGCCAGACATTACTTCTTTCAATGTAGAAAACTTAGCCATCAGTTGGATAAAAAGTGGACATCATGCTGCTACCAATAAACCAACTGGGGAAAAAGACGGTATCCGATGTAAACCAACATCCTATTGCTTCACTACTCTAAAATTAGGTACAGTGTGAAAGTATTGTTAATTTCTAAATACAGTGTTAAATAACATGCCGTAAGTGGGTAAGTCAGCTTAACCCAAAGTGAACCTATTTAATAAAATTAGGTTCAAGTGTATGTGCACCTATCACTGTTCTGCCCAAAGTAAACTCTTACCTTTTGTTGCATTTATTATTCAGGCGAGGAATTTGGTCTTCAAAGACCAAATTAGAACTGACTAAAGAATTTCTTGTCATAACAAAACAGTTTTACGTAGGAGTGTGACACTTGTTGTAACAAGTTGTGTAGGTTGTAATATAACTATAGGGCTTTTTCTTAATGCTGCACACTTGTCCTCAACAGTAGGGCGAAAAGTAGCAAGGTAAGTAACGCATGTAATCTAATCTACCTAACCAAATCTTTTTAAACTGTCCTACCCGTAGTTATAATAAAATTGTTTTTAAAAAAAGGTGAAAAAATGAAGTTGGGGACCACCTATCAGACTAGTAACATAATTTCAAAGTAGGTAGGTTTAAAAATAACGTTGTCCCAACCTGCCATTAAAGTTGTTCTGTTATACGGAACACAATCGTGCATAAATATTCCCCCTTCCACAAAATCCACAAATAAATCACTGCCCTTGAGCATAGCTGTGATGTCAAAAATCGAGTCCGTGCCCGGAAGTTTTGGTAACTGTAGCAAAGTTCTGCTATGGCTTAATCTCAATATCTGATTGCACGAGATAAAAACATCAAACTAGCAATTCGAAATATATAAATGGCCATCAGATGTTTGTCACTACTTCGATAAATATGCACAGAGGTGCCTTCGTTTTGCTATGCGAATTGGAATAGTGTGTGATTTGCTGCATTGTGGGAACTATTGCGCATAACTGATACGTAAAGTCCCCCCTTTTTTATCGCGACACAATCAACAGTTTTCTCTCCTTTCCCCTCGAGCGTTCACTCTGTTGATGTAAGTAAACGTGTATACATCGTTCCAAACAATTTGTTGTAGACGCCTTTTCAAACATTGTCAAAATAATTATTTCTATGTGATTTAGCGAGTTCTTTGTTTCTCAAGAAACAATTCTTTTCTGTGTGTCCATTGTGTTACCTTTCTAGAATTAATAAGAAATGTGTCGGATGCGGTACGAAGAAGAAAGGCAATATATAATACGTTCCTTTCCAACCGCACCTTCACACATCAACCTTCCTCAACTATTGCCACGATAAACTAAATGTGGTCGCTATGACTATGGCCACTACGCGTAGATTCTGAAAACCCACCCACCGAAAGAAGTCTTTGTAAGAACTGTATCAACATTTAGTAGGCTCGCATATGGTAAGTTAACCCTGAAATAGTGCAAGGTGACCAAGTTCCAGGCTAATGTTCATAGAAAATTGCTATCACATGATCCCATGCAAATCAGCAACAATGACGACAATTACGACTTGGACGACGGTAGTGATCTCGTATTGGGCGGCAAGGAGGACCACAGTGAGTGTGAACAAGAGCCCAAGACAGAAGGAGACAATGGCTATGGCGATAAGCAACCTGCTCAGCCTATTTCTAAACTACATGAACCTCATGTAGATGAATTTTCACAGTACCGCAAAGGTAGATCTGGTCGTGTATCATTCTCATTTGGATGTCATAGTTCCAAACTAGTGCTAAAAGTCACTGTATCCAAGGTCATACGAATGCTGCTTCTTGTCGACTATCACTTCTTTGGCGACTATCGCTTATCTGCTTCTCGCACATGGGCACCATGGATTGGAGTCAATTGATTCTTGGCTTGAATGTTGTCATGGGTGACCAACTCAGCCGGCAAGATCTCCTGGCCATGAAATAACTCCATCGCGATTACGTCTGTATTTGTAAGCCAGTGCTTCCTTGATATTGATCGCTTTGATCTCATGGACGATTAAATTTGTGAGATCTGGTCTGGTTACAACAAGGCTCAGTTTTAGGATATCTTGCAAGATGTCACCCCTCGCTGCACCCGCTGCCAATTATCCGTGTAACTATTCACGATCAGACTGCCCTCACCAACAGAAACATCGGATATCTGGTGGGTTTGAAGGGGCATGCTATGGGTCGAGAATTTTGTGTAGCAACCGCTGCGATGCGCGAAGTGACGGTGTAGCTATACAATACGGCTGATCGAGCCACATTATTTGAGCAAACCAGCATCACTGCCCAATTTCTGTTTCAAATCAGCAAACGTCGGCTGCTGGCCACAGCGGATGGTGGATATCGAGGATGAGAAATCTCGAGAAACTGTCTTTCAGCGCAAAACCTGGTCCGTGCAGAAGAAGAACAGCTTATACAAGTTGATGGGGCTCGTCTTCTCTAACGGGCGACTGGTGGCTTTACGTGGTCCTTACCCTGCAATCCAGAATGATGCCTTCATTCTTAATAATATTCTCCGGAATAATCAGCTGCTTTTCATGCAAGCAGGCGATACACTGGTGGCGGATTGTGGTTTTCGGGATGCCAGGACAAGTGTGGAGGCAAATATTATCTATTTTTATATCCTGCAGAGCAGGGTCCTGGAGCTATCCAACAGTCGAATGAGCAAGCCAACGAGTCAAGACGATAATTTCAGGACCTTATTTCTGGAGCCTCGGGGAACGGACCCAATTTCTATCACCGCTGTGCTCAGGGGACCTGGATCCTTCCAACACCACCACTTGTATTATGTATATGAAGAATATGATTATTCTCTCATCCGTTGCTTGCTTTGAAAAATATACATTTAGCAGGCTATGTATGGTTAAACATTTCACATAAAAAGTTACTTCTATGGAATTTATGTATTTAGACTAAAAATAGTATGAAGGTTAATGAATTGGCACAAACTGCGGGCTGAAAGGAAAACTTAACGCAAACATGAATTAGAAATTTATGGGTGGAAGACCATTGACAATAGCTTAAAAATAGCTTAAACATATCACTGACTTCAAAAATTCATGCTAATAATTTACCATAATTTACGTATAAATCTTCGAAACTACTTGGAAGAAAAATATTCAATATTAGAATAGAATTTTTAAATATGATTCAAATTATATAATAAATATGATTCTTTGTTTAATTTTTGAGACACAAGTTTGGGTTATTGGACAATTTCTAAGTTTCATAATCCGATGTGGTTAAGGGATTATGTAAGCTATCTTATATTTTAACAGTATGCTTTCTTTTTTCTTATGGAACTGTGGAGTGTTTTCATCAGTTTAGAAAATTAAGTGACTGTAAACGAAAAATATCTTATACACGATAAAATTATTAATGAAAATATGTTTAATACATTTCTATGTTTCTGAATTTTTAAAATCCTAATTACAGTGAAATTGCTTCAATACAAATTTTTGGAAACTGTTTAGAAATAGGTAATATAGCCCTATTATTGTGGCATCAGGCCACAATAATGTCTCATGTTTGAATTTTCAAGTTGAGGAAACTAGATCGAATTTTGAAATGCACTTTTACTTAACCATATTTCCACGAATTTATAGAAGTGTTCCCATTAAAGTCAGAATTTAACATTAACCATATTTGAAGCACAGAAACATGATAATACATCGTAAATAAAAACTGTGTTGCATAGTAAAGGAATTAAAGTCAAAAGAAACTTCTTGGGTTACGAATTGCTGCTTTGTTTCGTTCAACTATTTTCTTATATATTGAGATTCAAGAACAACAGTTTTTGTAAGTAAAGATTACCCAAATAGCAATATTGTTATGCAGAAACTTAACTTTACAAATCATTATCTAAAATGTCTTCATTTCATTGTAATATATTAGTAAATATCTTGATTAGTTTATTTCAGTGCACCAATTTTATTTTATAATAAATAGACCTTTTCTTCATTCTCAATTAAACATTAATAGTTTTGCAAATATACTATAAGTATTTCTTTCTAGTTATTTACATTTTTTTTTCTTTTTTGTGTCATAGAATAGCTTTACTTTTATTATACCTCTGCGACAAAATCTTGTTTAAGTTTTACATTTCCTTGTCAGTTCACAAAATAGTTCTACCCTGTTATTGGTTTTGTTTTCTTTGTAATCAGTGCCGATCTCGTCAACTGCTCCACTGATCTTGAGACAAATAATATTCTCAAAATTCATTCCTGACTTTCCTCATACCAAAGAGAATGTTTGATTTTCTTAGAAGCAAAGGTAATTGGAAATGGCATTGTTTTTGTTTTAATTTCGCTGAAGTTGAAGTTTCCTGCCGCTAATGTCTTTCTGATCTGCAGAAGAAAATCCATTTCAAATATTCTATGGAATACTTGTTGGACGATGATTTCATCATTGAAGATCTGATCTCGGCTATTTTCATTTAGTACTTATGGTAGATGATATCTCATATCTTCACAACGGAACAATACGAGTTACTCTTCTTCATATAAGCGAGAATATATGTAAGTACCTTCATATTCTCTGCAAATAGAAACAGTCTTTTAACTAGAAGAGTATTTAGTTTCAAAGTTTGACGTTTCCAAGTAGAATACTATAAATGAATTGATGAGTGAGAATTATCAGCATATATATCACATAATGACGTTTTGCACATTGACTGTAAATTCATACTGAAAAAAAAGAGTATTAAATAATTTTTAGAGTAGTCACATTAAAAAGAAAGAAACATTTTAAAAACTTATATTAATAATATCCACAAATAAGATGTTATGATACTTTCATAAAATTGCAATAAGTACTTTTTATATACTGTAAAGAATATGTTTCATGTTGCCTTACTTACAGGTAAAAGTAAAAAACTTTTTAAAGAAAGATTCTTTGTAACACGATTGCCATAATCTTATTTAGCTCTATGTGAAGTTTTGAAACATTGAAAATGTACAATTAGGCGTGCTGATTCTTCGTGTTTTCAAAAATTATTCTAAAAAATCATACAAGGGAAAATAATTACAAATTTCACAAAGAAAATAAAGTATTCGATACCCATTTGGTTTATTCTGTTAGAAGAATATTAAAATACAATGTGGCAGAAAATCGGAAAGAACAGAATGAATAAATATTCGTTTTATGAATATACGTATATTGTTCTGATAAATATTTGTTACTTTATATTTCGAAGGAGTAAATTAAAATGTTCTTAATCGTACAGAAACTAAAATTAATAAATACTATACACAAAGCAACTTTCTGAAAATTCTCTCAGATATTATTTCACCAAAATTCCTTAAGTTATATTGATGTAGTCACCTATTTGCTATGAAGTGGTTCCTACAGCTCTCCACCTATTACATTTAACTTATAATAAATGTAACTTTAAATACACTTATAGTTTCAATGTCAGTAAATAACCCACTCCTATGTATCGTAGCTACTCTTCGAAATTTCATTTAGTCGGTGTTTACACGGAGATAAATAATATTTTATAATGAAGCATTGAGGCGTTCTGTCAAACTATGTTAATCAGTTTAGAGTAAGATTACGGGAAATGAGAAAGTTGAACAAATTAACACATGCAATAGTGTAAATTGAAACTAAAGAGTGATGTTGATTAATAGTAGTATTGGACGCATACTAGCGTAAATGTTTGGGAAAACTCACCTTTAAGCGTCCTTTAAATAAAGGCTGAAAAATGCATACAGTTACGATGATCTACTGCACTATCCTCGATGCTGAAGTTGTTTCACCCCGTACCGAGGTTGATGGCAGTGGATCATCTAAACTGTACAAAATTTTACTTCATTTAAAGTTTAGTCTTTTGAGCTAGATAATGTTGAGTCTGCATTTCGCTATATGTCGCATATTACTGAAGTATATGAAGTACCTATTCTCGTAACAGTTATACTAAAACTATTTTTGTTCTTTAAAGTTAAATAGTGATTGACAAGAATATAGGATAAATATATTAGAAATAATACGCAGATAAACATGAGTAAGCTTCCAGGATATGAGATAGGAAGATAAACCACGGATCAAGATTTTTTACTAGGAACCCAATTTAAAAACATACATTTCGAAAATAAAATATTCTTAGAACGAAGTTAAAATTATCAGGCTTCAAGTATGTGTCCGTTTTAAATTCTTGGTTTGGTTATGAAGCAAAAAATGAATAAAATTAGACGAGGAAGTGTATGTTACAAATTAGTATTACAAAATAATGTAATTTAAATTCAAACAGGTAGTTTTCTCTTTATTCAAGATAGTGGGGACTGATCTTTGCACACAGTAAAACTTATTTCTGGATTGAATCCAAGAATTTGGCAACTTTAATCCAAGATGTATTTGACTACATGTCTAAGTGAACATAATCTGAGTTTATAAGTACAGAAAATTTACAATTACGGCATACTTTCACTTGTTCATCCAATTTCTAATTACGTTTTTACTTTATCTTTTAGTCATAGTCTGATTCTCTAAGGTAGAAATGTTTCTAAATTGAGAGCAACTTATAGCAACATAATTTACGAAGTTCTAGCTTCAATACAAAAAAGTAAATTCAATAACCTTAATCTGACGACTTCAGTTTAACACCGAATTGCTTTATAATGTTAAACATTTTGGTTTCTTGGGTTTATGCGTTAGAAAAGAAAGTAAACATCTAATAATACTCTCATAGAAAATTATGTTCTAAGTACTGCAATATAGTATCATTATTTTTAATTTCGTAATGTGGAAGAAATGAATTTATTTCGTAAGTAGTAATGAGTATTGTGATAATAATTTCGTTTTAAAATCTGATTATTAAATTAAAGTGATCTTATGTAGGAATATGAGAAAGCAAAATTTATTTTACTATTTCATCATATGATATTGAAAGTAGAATAGAAGTAGTTCCTTTTTTGTATTGTACGACATATATACATATATATTAATATGAATAAAACAGTGTTCTGAGTGGAAACATTTTTATATTAGGTTTGCAAATGACATTCCAATACTACAATCCGAAAGAAGGTTGAAACCTAGCTCTTTCAGAAACTGTTACGTATTTAGGTTTATATATACTGGTACTATGTATACATTGTATATATAGTTATTAAATATATGTATGTATATATATATATATTAAAACGACGAGAAAAACATGTGAAAACTGATAGAATATAAAAACGGAAGAAAGGAAAAGCCTACCTATTACCCAATTTATGTTTGTAGCTTCAGTATATTCAATTACGTAATAAAGAATAGGGCAACCTCCATCAGGCCATTGTTCCAAGTGCACTACGACGGACGTAGAATTAATACGAAGAAGTTGATTGTCTGGAGGAAGTCGGGGTTTAGAGCCATTAGTTCGTACAACAAGTGTATTACTTGCACTGCCACTTCCAATCCTGTTATATGCTGTGAGATATATGTGATATTGTGTTCCACATTGTAAGCCAGTTAGAGAATATGTACTTCTATGCCTTTCCACTCTCACTTCTTCCCATTCTCCGTGATCGTATTTATAGTGTATTACAAATCCTCGAATAGGACTTCCTCCATCGTCCCCTTGTTTCCACTGAAGGTGAATACTGTGAGATGTAGAACTGGTTGAGAGGAGTATTGGCGAAGAAGGAGGCACTGAAGAAAAAGAAAGAAAGAAAAAGAAACAAAACAAACAGATTATTTTCTGTGAGTAACTGGTATATGAAGATTGACATCTACCTTTCGTATTTCTTTTTACTTTCTCATATACATGAAGAATTTAAAGCAGGTAAGTAAATGTAAATATTATTTATTTTTAACTAATAACAACGATGTTCAGATGAAAATAATAATAAAAAATAGTATATTTCGAAATTGTAGGAAATGTACACTCATGTCCAAAATTATTGTCGCATGTCTATAAATATGTTGTTGTAGGAATATAATTTGATAACGAATTCGCCCGGTATTTCTTATTATGTTAGTATGTGTATAATCGGCAAAGACATGTATGTGGCAAATTTCATGTCAAAAAGCAGTAAATAAGAACAATAAAACGAAAATAAAACTTGCTTGTCCATTTAGCAACATTCTCTTTTACTCACTCTAATTTTCGTATTTATAATTATTTTCCTATGAAATTTACTACAAATATACATTTCCCTATTACATATATAGTATCAGTATTAAAAGTACCCTGCAAAATCATTATCAAATTATATTCTTACAAGAAGACGGTTATAGATATGCGACAATCATTTTGGACATGAGTATACAACCTGGTTGAGAAACCTAAGATAAATACTATTTTCGAAATGTACGAACATATTTTTTAAATAAATCTGATAGCATTTCTTAATAAATCATGAAATTCTTTTCCATAATTCATTTTAGAGTTCATATTATAAACTTTAATTATTTAACTCATGTTTTGGTGTTTCTGCCGTTCTAACAAAAGTATTTTTTGTTTTCTTAAAATGGCTTTAAATGTTTTTTACCGCCATACATTTCGGGAAATTTAGCCTAAATAACTAACCTTGCACCAGAAGTTGGTAGGTTATCTGATCTCTGCCATAATCATTCCACGCCTCACAGGTATAGTCTCCTTCATCTTGTCTTTGTGCTGAAGTAAGTACTAAGGTTCCATCGGTCAGAACACGCAAACGAGCATGTTCTCCTAATGGAAGTCGTTCGAATTTCCATTGCCTTTGAGGTATTGGATTACCAACTACACCACAATCCATTTTGACATCACGCTTCCAAGCTACCACTATTGTTTGGCCAAAAGAATAAATCGCAGCACCAACTGAAAGGAAATACAATTATAAATTACAATATAATGCATAAAGATATTTTAATAGTATGATTTATTCCTCTCGTTACTGAGAGATGCTGCGTTAGATTCACAATCCTGAATTCTCATTGTTTTATTTACTTATGTTAGCACAACACGCAATATACACAATTACAGTGTTATGTACAAAACCATCGGAATATCTTATATACAATGTGTCTCACCTAACTCTGCGATCTGAAATAAATTCGAAATGACAAAAAGTGTACCCATGTCGCTGGCCGATAAAATTATGTAAACAGCAAATGCCCACAGGACTCCTATCATGGGGTTCAGAGAGCCAACTTGAAAATTGAAATGGTAACATGGGTCGAGTGATACTTCGTTCGATAGATTTGGAAAATGAAACAATAGTCGGATGAAAGATTTGTGATATGGAACACCAATTTCAAAATGGCCGTCAAAAATATTTGTTGCTTCTAGCTCTAGCAAACTGAAAACTACAGGTACAATTAGTGATAACGGACGTGGTTTATCTTTCCGAAATCTCGTGTCTTCTGAAATTACTGAGATTTTAAAAGATGGCAAGGGAGACATTGTTCTGACATTACAATTGTGTAGTACTTTGCCCAGAACAAGAGTTTGTGGCAAGTGACCACATTGTTTTCAAATGTGTTATGGAAAACTTAATTAGCAAGATTATGGGCACAGTAAATTCAATTATTTCTTTTGTTTTAAGGTGAAGATCTAGAGGTGTATCGCAGGATATAGGTTAAGAAACAGAGTACGTTTCGTCCTTCCGGCGCGAGGGGAGGAGGGGGGTTAAGGTTGGAAATGAACCTTGAAAGAATAGTTAAAAACGTGTTTCAATCAACCAAAAGAATTGTTTTCCTTTGTGTCTGATAATTAACAGAAACTATTGGAACTGTAATGGAGAAAAGGAAGTACGTAATATGGATTCATTGGCATTCCTGTTAACGCTTTGCTAAAATAAATGTTTGGTAACTTATTCTTCAGCTGATTAATTAAAGAAAATGGTGGGGGATCGTAAACTGTGAACACTATCCTTCCAGGGTGCTAATAAGCATTCTTTGACATCCGGAGACTAGGATAATACTGCATTGGGTTCTATGTGGTACCATAGACATTAGTTTCCAATTGCATTCTTATGTGGTGACTTCGTAGCCATGGACGTTAAAGCATGCTACCGATGCCACTTGTAGACAGTTTGGTGGTTCAAATCCGCTACTCTTTTCGATTTATTTTTCTAAACTTTTCTATTTTCCTATTTGTGAGCTTGCACATTGATCATCCTTTGTGATATAACACATAAAAATTTTCCATGCAACATAGATGTTAGTTTACATTTGACATTCCTTTTCGGATTTAGATTTGATTTGATATTTACATGCTAGTCGAGCTGGAAACTTCTGAGCATGGAACCTACAGTTTTATACGTAGGTTCTGAACCACAGTTACGTGATGGCGGCTGTAGAGACCAGTATGCCAGGGCATCTAGCTTATGACTTTCCCCCACACTAAATAGCCTCCAAGATAGTTGGATGAAATACCTGTTATTAATTACTTTGATATTTGATTTTTCTTATTCCTATGCACATTCGGAAGGTGTATTGGATGGAAGATTTGTTTGTTTCTCCTTTGGCGTTGGGCACACAAATTGATTAAGTGTTACAGGTTACTTGGAATATCCCAGCAGCCTGCTGTAAACAAATCAATATCAGTACGGTACGTTCTACTGTTCAGTGTACTACTTTGTCATGGTCTGGTCTGCTGTACTGCTGTTAGTTTCAAACAGAGAAATACTATACTACATACTAGAATGCACTGCAACGAAATTACACGTATGTTTAAGATATTACTACTTTTCATGTTGATACACAGTGAACCTTGTTTTGCGTGTTCTTATATTTGATTTCGTCTATTCGGTCACTTCTCTTCTGATATGCCGGTCTTCAGTAATGAAGAAAAATTAGACATTCTTCTCATTTACGGTGAATGTCATAGAAATGCAACAACAGCTGAGGGGCACTGGACGCTGAACGCTATCCAGATCGACGGTGTCCTTCATCTCATACCATTGCCAATATTTGCACAAATCTCATAGAAACAGGGAACTAGGCTCCCAGAAAGCGTCAGCGTACCAACTAATGACGTTAACGAAATTGCTGTTCTGGCTGCTGTAGCGCACAATCCAGAAATGAGTGTACGACAGATTAAACGCGATTCTCGAATAAGCCGCAGTAGTGTGTTGAGAATTTTGCATAGGCGTACGTTTCATTCATTTCACATCTCAGTAAACCAAACACGGCAAAATGCAATGCGAGACTCAGACATTTGCGTGCAATTTTGCACTTTAATGGTTGAAAAATATAAATCCGTATTTCTGAGTAATATTTTGTTTACGAATGAAGCTTCGTTCACTAATCATGGTAATGTGAATTTCTGGAACACGCACTACTGGTCCGTGCAAAATTCTCAATGGCTTCGTGTCGTTGTTCATCAATGGCATTGAAGTGTAAATATGTGATGCGTTATCGTTGGTAATTATATTGTAGATCCATATTTTTATCAGGGAACGTTAGATGGGTAGCGATACGCATCTTTTCTGCAAGACACTTACTGCTTCCTATAAAGGACCTGGATTTGAAAACGCGTCTATCAATGTGATACTAAATGATGGATGCCCCGAATACTTTGCACATGTCTCCAGAAAAAAAAAAAAAAAAAAAAAAAAAAATGGGTGCAAAGTTTTCAAACAGGTGGATAGAGCGAGGTGGACCTGCGCTACCTGTGTGAC
Organism: Thermobia domestica; assembly: GCF_964235325.1. Classification (NCBI taxonomy): domain Eukaryota; kingdom Metazoa; phylum Arthropoda; class Insecta; order Zygentoma; family Lepismatidae; genus Thermobia; species Thermobia domestica. The sequence goes on from NC_137459.1 coordinate 267,506,934, forward strand.
CTAAGCTCGATCCCCCGACTTAACGCATTAGACTTGTTTCTTTGGGGCGCAGTGAAAGAAAGAGTCTATCAGGAATCCCAACGACACGAAAGATATACAAGAAAGTGTTACTGCGGCATGTGCGGCAATATCTGTGGAAACACTGCAATCTGTATAACGCTCTCTTGTTCGCTATCCCCAAAAGTGTATTAATACAAACGGTGGGCACTTCGAACATTTGCTGAAGTTAAAGAGTTGCATCAGGTAAGATATTACTGATTCTTTGCGAGTGCGTTTTCCGCGCTGGTTGTAATTTACAAACATGGAGATTCTGTGTTCTATTGTACAGGTCACTAGTAATTGTGTTTAGAAAAGTTCAAAGCCGTCCATTATCACTAATTGTACCTGTAATTTTCAGTTCGCTAGAAGCAACATACATTTTTGACGGCTATCTGAAAACGGTGCCTCATATTGTAAATATTACCTGTATTGCATTTTTTAAGATTTATCGAATAAGATATCATTCGACTCACATTGCCATTTCAAATTTTCAAGTTGGCCCTCTTTGTTTTATGATGGGAGCCCTGAGGGCACTAGCTGTTCACATAATTTTGTCGGTCCTTTACATGGGCACATTCCTGTGCAACTAGATTTTGATTTTTTTTTTTTTTTTTTTTGTCATTTCAGAGATATTTTACGTCCCAGAGTTAGGTGAGATACCCTGTATATGTAAAAAATGAATGTATGCTTGTTTGTTTTTCTAATATACAAACCCACACCGTTAGCTTGTTATATTATTAAGTAACTGTATCGAGGAGACCGTAGGCTATTTAGAATTTTTGATACATATTCTAAGGGAAGGAGGAGAAGGGTGTTCAAATGGTAACAGTTAGTTTAAAATCTGTGTCAAAAATAGCGTATGTCAGAAGGTTCTCATGTTAGGACGATAAAACTCAGTTTGTAAACTTATTATTAAAAGCAAGTTGACACACATATATAGCTTACAATCTGAAAAAGAATTACTGTAATGATGAATCACCCCCAGCATCCATAGAGGGTAGGAAGGGAGTCAATGTAAAAATAAACGAGAACGACCAATATTAGTGTCGAATCCATAGCTTCCAAGGTACCTGAGGTGAATAGTGCTATTTCCGATGCCGTCAAAGTAGAAGTTCAGCCCCTATCAGTGTAGAGGTGAGACTGGGTGAAAAGATAAAGGATCCAAAATGAGCGAGATCAGTGTTTAAACCAATAGTTTTCGGGTTCTCTTGGATAATTAGTGACTGTTCCAATGACATTTACACCCAAGTTTAGTCAAGAATGTGCATGTATGCTGGCCCAGGGATTGAAGGGGCGTTATTTATTCAACTCAATTTTTTATTTTCAGACAGAGTCAACGTCACTTTAGCAAGTTCTTTATTTTCAAATATTGTCCATAAACGTCATTCCTCTCGTGAGAAGCCAGGCACTTCTGCTAGTAATATATAAAATACAAAGATATTATAATTTTATTCATTTATTTATTTATTTTTTATTGTGACATGTATTGTTTACAGTTAAAGAAATTGAATTGTTCATTGCATTACTACTTACTTTTCTTTCTTAAAAATATTTTAATTCCAGAGAAGTGAATATCAAGAACTTTTGATCTGATATTGTTATAAGAAGTAATAATTCAAGGGGATTTATATAGCATTTCAGTTTGTGCCTTCCTATAGTAGAACTTAATGTTATAGCAAAATCTCCTTTGGTAAAAGCAGTTTAGTTCTATTCAGTTAATCTTACAGTTAATCTTACAATTACATTTTGTTGTTCCAAAAGTGCTAAATCATCAGCATTTAATTCTTTAAATATTAAACCACTATGATTCGGTTTCCCTATTCTTTCATAATTTCAAAAATTTACACTAAATCCTTTCAATCCGTTTTTTTTTTTTTTACGACCCTTTTAAGTACCAAATATATATTATTTATGGGCTTACAGATTAAGATGAGATCTAAACCATATACTACTCCCACCGGGGTTCAAACCCATGTCTTCTGATCCAACTCCTAGAACGCTATCCATGTAGTCACAAAGAACTAACTTTCAATCCTTTTCCAATATTTTTGAGTTTTCGAATTGCAATAACACATGCATGATCCAAACAAGATTTAATATAGGAATAATTTCAAAAGTGCTGCTTGAAAATGAAAATATACTTACAACGAGACTTACGGAAGTGTCACTCACCGATTTGAATGAAACTTTACACATTTGTAGAACATCGAAAAATAATCGACACTTATTTTTTTGTTTCGGCAATGGTGAAAATTTAAGGGTGGAAACCACCTTTGAACGTTAGGGGCGATCTCTAAGCATAGACCGAAACCAACCATTTAATTTAGAAGAAAACATACTGCCAGGGGGCTTTTAGGACAGCTGATTCAATATCTGACGTCAAAATTACAAAATTCGAAGTGGTAGATCCAATATAGTCATTACATTATAAAATGTCTTCTGGTTTGAAATTCTTTGCACTTAGCCAAGAACAATTATAGTTGGCAGAGATTAGTGCGAGTAGGTTGCAGACCAATTTGAAACCCCTTTCTGTACTCATTTTAACAGAATGCTTGATTAAAGTGAGTCTCTGTACCTCTCACTATAGCTTTTACAGAGATAAAAGCAGTAGAAAGTGTGGCACAGTCAATAAATCTATGATTCACAGCTACACCATACAGAATTTAGTTTCTGAAAATTGTGTTCTATTGTTAATTATTTTGCAGGAGAAGAATGGAACATTTGGCCCTATAGTCCAAAACAACCTCTTTTAACCTGTTAACTGGGGAGTTTCCGAATGAGAAAGTTGCATCTGAATGGGGAATAAATTTGTTTTAAAAATACGTATTATGAGATGAAATGAAGTTTTTGAGTTTTACGTTCCACGCCATGCCCAATACGATACGTATTAATTCGTCACGCCCAATATGAATCTTATTATGGCGAGTGTAGTCGTCAGACTGCAAATACAAGCGAAACTCTCATGACAAGTTAAATTGTCATTGGCAGTTAAGAGGTTAATTTGAAAATGTCCTTTGAAAGCATCAAATTCGGAAAAATTACCATCAGGTTTCGTGAAATCATGGTTTCAAGAAGTTTTTCTCCCAGTGTCTAATACAAAGTCTATTTTGTTATTAGATTCGTAGAGTAGTCACAATTAATCAACTTTTCAACCTATTTTACGAACAAAAGATTACCTCAAAATAGAAACAATTCGGTACTAACAACAGGTAGCATTTATCCTTTTGATGTGTTCGTCTTCAGGCCGTGGAAAAACTTCTTTAGATATTTTACTGATATTGTCCTCTCCAACAATAACATAAATTTACATCTTCGTAATAGTATAATTTAAATCCAAACCACTGATTCATAATCAGTTTTCTTCTCCCAGATTTGCAAATCTTATTAGATATTCGTGATACAGAATCAATTATTTGGAAGAAGATTGTGTTACATTTTGCAATTTCTCACAGTTATTGCTGTAATAAAGTGAGCTTGGTGTAAACAATGTTTATGCATCACACACACATTTTTTTTTTTTTTTTAACGAAATATCATTACTGTGAAGCGTTTTCTCAATAAATTCATAAAATTATAACAATTGAGTATATGTGAAGTTCCGACATAGCGAGAGGCGAGGCGACTCGCTATCCATAAGCACCCCGAATAGGGAGAGGTGCAAAGACTCACTTTAATCAAGCATTCTGTGAAAATAAAGGGGTTTCAAATCAATAGAAAGGGATTTCAAATCGGTCTGCAACCTTCTTGGAGTAACCTCTGCTAACTATAATCGTTCTTGGCAGTGCAGAGAATTTCAAACCAGAAGACATTTTGTAATTGTAATTACTATATTGGATCCACCATTTTGAATTTTGTAATTTTGACGCCAGATACTGAATAAGCTGTCCTAAAAGCCCTATGGCAGTATGATTTCTTCTAAATTAAATGGTTGGTTTCGGTCTATGCTTGGAGATCACCCCTAACGTTCAAAGGGTGGTTTCTGCCCTTACATCTTCACCATTACCGAAACAAAAGAAAAAAAAAAGTGTCGATTATTTTTCGATAACTTCGTTCAAAAACTGTTTCGCATCCTCCCTGTTTCTCTGATCTTGCACATAAACATTTCCACCTTTCCCACTCTCTATGAAACCACATTCAGTAACACGTGCTTTCTGATGAAGATGGTTTTCAAACTTGGTTCTCTGGTTTCTTCAAAATAAAATCACAACAGCTCTACAAGGTGGTATCAAACTCCTCTCACAACATTCGCTTGTGGTTATTGTTAATAGAGGCGAACAAATAAATGATTGAATGAGTGAAGCTTGTGTTTAAGAATACAATAAAATGTTCCATTTTACACCCTGTGATTGTGTTTAATTATTGTAATACCTTAAATTACGTGAATTAGAATATGCTGATTTTCAAAACGCTTCAAACTTTTGCATCAATCTATTATATGTGTTGTACATGGTGTATAGGCCTTTGGTTCCATAGTTACGGGTCATCAAAGTTTAGTTATATATATATATATATATATTGTTAAGACCATAGATAATTTATTAATTTGTTTGATTAAATTGTAATATTGTCTTAAATTTTAGAAACCTAATTTAATCTTGTTTGTTTTTTTAAAAATATGTGCAAATGAAACACTATGTGTATATTTCAAATTGTACGCATTTTATTCTAACAACAAAAGTTTGTAATGCTATGTAATTAATTTGTCAACACTTACACTTTCATTGGACAATGAAAACATCAAAAAAAAAAAAAGTAACATTGTTTCGTGTCATCATGATTAAATTAAGGTTATGAAAATTTAATTAAATAAAATCATTTTAAATCTAAAACGCACGTGGATAAAAATCGGTCCAAGTGCTAAAACCGTATTACTAAAACGTCAGCAGTTTAAGTTGTATAAAAGCTTTTATTTTTATTCACTGGGATTATTAAGAGTAAAACCATTAAAAGTAGGATCATTAAGAGTAGGAGCATTAAAAAATTATCATTAGCATTATTGTTCAAAAAATCGTCAAAAAAATATCAACAACAAAGTACAACCAACTGTTGTCTCTAAAATACAAACATTCAGTGCTTGGCTCAAACATCATCACCAACAAATATGTGTCACAACCAAATTCTGTGCTAATCCAATTCATTATTCATAATTCATACACTAAACTACAATCTCTTAAGTCCACATTACACTAAAAACACATTAAACACAAATGTTTAACAAATCTATGAAATACACATGTTTTAAATAAAAATTTTTGTTATCATTTTTAACAGGGCTCTAATTGGGCCCTCAATCAATGCAACCAATGGTAAATAATCCCCAAATTACCTCTCACATAATGCAAATAAACACAAAATTACTTAATGCTAACTAAATCAATCTGGAGAACTCAAAGTACTCTACCTAATCTTATTTTATTCAATTTAAATAAAAAACAACCCAAATTGGCAATATATATATATAAAAGTTATGATTAATGAAACTAATCTGGTCTTGACCAGGGTTTGTGAAATATCGTGAGGAGATTAGTACATACATGGTATACTATGGTGTGTAGGTCTTTGATCTTTAAATTGTGAACCTTTACTCGTATTTTTTGATTGATTTATGTTCAGCCGACGTGAACAACGAAACTGTTTGTCTCCGAGACGATTATGGACCATTAAAATTGGGGTTTATGTGATTGAATATTCTCATCCAATCTTGACCAAACTTCGGACGGTGGTAGATTTTGATTAGATTGGTAAGCACATGAAACACTAAGATGTGGAGGCCTTTGCTCCTGAGTTATGGGCTATCAAATTTTAGGTTTAGAATTACCCAAATTTTCGCAAAAATATCTCCTAATTACTATTTACAACAAAAGAGGCATAGAAGAAATTGCTGTGTTGTAAATGCGATGTGTAAGTCTAATCATAATAAAAAGAAAACAATTAATGAAAAAATGATTTATTTATTTATTTATTATTTGCAATATGGCAACTAGCAATGGTAGTTGAATTACTATCAGTGACATGGAAACGTGAGTGACAAAGAAAAACACGTATTTTAAATTTTTGAAATTTATACAACCATTGGTAGATATCAATCCTTGCTTTAGCTTTGCATCTAAAGCAAAATTCAAGAAGGAGAGATAAAGAGGCAAGCTTTTATTCCTATCTCAAACAAACACCTATCTGAAGCAAGTAGATAATAGACAATGCAGCTGCATATGACACACAAAAAAATAAATTCATATTTTGGAAGATGTTGTCAATAACTTGAATGGAGTCTTCCAATGAGGGTAAATTATTAATACAACTTAAAATACTTAAACTTACCACACAAAACGTTAAATATGAAACTCACCTTTAGCTGATGGAGACTTCTTTACAACATGGGTACTTTTTCCTTCTCCAACTTTGGTGAAGGCCGTAACCCAAAATTCGTATTCTTTTCTTTTCTTCAAACCAGATACTTCATATTGTTGTTGAGAAGCTGGGTGAGTGCGATGAAAGCTATCCACTTCTCGTCCGTTCTCTACAACTCTAACGTACAAATTGTATTTCATAAGAACACCATTAGGATGCTTTGGTGGTAACCATGCTACAAGAATGCTGTCTGGGGTTTTAACAACAGCTTTTATATTAGCTGGTGGACCAGGAACTGTAAGCAAATAAAAAATGACAATTTTATGAATGATAAAAGTTAATATTTCATTACTACTTATATAAATGATATAGTGACAACAAAAATTTTAAGTTCTATGAATAACTTGAGCGTAAATTATTTCTATAGATTCACTTATATTCTGTTCATGAATGACTAGTGAATTTCAAGAATGTATGAAGGATATAACTTATCTTTCTGGGAGAGATACTTATTCTTAAAATAGAGAAATAAAAACAGAAGCACATATAAATTGTGTAAGAAACCGAACTAGAAATTTAATATAACGTCCCATTTGTGCTCTGTTAAAGTAGAGGGATGATGGAAGAAAGTGAGTGATAGCTTTGCTTTAGTAACTCAAAGTAAAACCAAAACAAATTGAACAAAGCACAAAGTTTTACTAAAGCAATTTATGTGTAGCAATTTTGTGAATCATCTATATACCTCTTGGCTTCATCAGACACAGTACCTGGGTTCATCAGAAAGTATTATGTCTGATGAGGCCAAGAGATATAAATAGCTGGCGAAATTGTTTTAGTTTTACAAATACAATATTGTGTAATACAATAGTTTACACACACAAACTTGCAACCCACCTCATCAAAGGAAACACCCTGATCCTCCATATCTCCACATTACCCTATGTACTAAAAATTAAAGGTGTACAAATCATGGCCTATCAATGCAATAAATATCTGTTTTTGATTAAAATTCTTTAAGAGAACACTAAAATTTGCAAGCAAAAATTGAATCCATTATACAAACTAAATGAAAACCAAGAAGAATAACCCTATAATACCCAGAGTGTGATATCATAGAGGCAAAAAAATATGTTTTCAAGAACTTGTGGGAGGACCAAATGACAAAAAGTTCAGCAATAATCCACTAAGTGGTTGTGAGCGTACTGTTACAGATGTGTCACAGTGGGTATTAGCAGCAAAACACCATTGTATCAATATAAAGAAGTAAAATCCCAATGTTACATATATGTAACGCGGGGTATTATAGGGATAAGTAGGGACAAAACAAAATATACTTGGAAAATAGTTATGAAAAAGCGGATGAATAGATTGAGACTCGAGTCTTGGTCCAGTCATCCACTTTTTTACTTTTTGTGTATCATTGAATTTGCATCTACAGGGGATTTAGTGTGTAGAAAACCTGGTTATTTCCTCCTTTAATTAATATATTATTGGAAAATAGTTCTTCCATAATATTGTTTTATTTATGTATTTATTAAATTGGCGAGGAGCGTTGTCCAGAAGGATTGTGGAAAATGAAATAGAGGAACAGAGCAATTAATGGTAACAATTGTAGATGTATTACATATCACAACATATCAGTATGTCTTGCATATTACAAATATCCAATATGTATACACATTCTGTACTCGGTTGAATTCAAGATAAGTATATTATGGCTATAGTACTGCCGTGTTGCTTCTCACCTGTCAATCCACCATTCAAGCATTGGATGTTTTTGAAGAAAAAATGGGCATAAAAGGCCATAGTGAAACAGTAGGAGAGAGAGGAGAGATCACAGTGTGTGATTTGGAATCACTTTTGCTGAATCAATTTGAGTAATGTTTGAGAAAGTTTAGGATATTGACAAATGTCCTCAGAGAGGGTCTCGGAAAAAATATGTTTACACACTAAATTCTTGAATGTATTTTGTTTAATTGTAGAACTGTTCTGTACGTTTGTTTATTTAACGAACTTCTAGACACTCTGTGAGGCCATTTTGGATTGATTTATTGACAATTTAAACAACAATAAAAATGAGAAAGGAAGTGGAATTCGGCCAGAACTTATATTTAAAGATATCATCACGACATTCATCTGACGAAATTAAAAAATAATGAAAAAGCTAAGTTAGGAAACCATCGGTGGGCTTGAACTTTGAATTCCAGAATGCAAAGCAATGTTGCTAATCATGAATTTGTTTAGTAAAATTCATTTCGATAAATTTTTAATCAATTCCTAATACATCATATATGCCTATGCTGTAGAATCATTTTCAGAATGTGAATATTCTCCAGAGAAGAAATAGGTAAACCGTACGGAAGGAAATGAACATAAACTTTTGACATCTTGGCTTCTCTAAAGCTCAGTGTAACATTGCAAAGGCCAATATATATATATCTTGCTAGTGGCTTCCTATGACTGTTGAAAACTTGTGGTGGAACTGATTTCATACAAAACTAAATTTAAATTTAGTCCTTAAAGTTTATTGATTGAATTTGGAAATAAATTACATACCTCATCATTTGAAAACAAGGGGAGATTGAAACGCATATACGATTTATGTATCTCATCACTAACTTTATTCTAACTTCCGGGAAGACACTGTCACTTACCATCCTCATCTGTTCTGCAGAAAACTTTTTCAGACTTAACTCCATCTCCTACTCGTGTAAATGCTAGTACTTGAACACTGTAATTGGTAAACTTAAATAAACCATGAAGAACGGTTGTTAACGCAGTTGTCATTTTCGTTTGTGAATCTATGTGATCTACAATAAAAGAAAAGAAAAACGTAATTATAATTATTTTAACACTAACTGTTCTTAACATAGTTTAAAAATTAGAAATCATAATATATGCTACATGTATAATAGATTAACAATATTTATTTATGAAAACAATTTCAGATTCATTCATCAATAAAGAATTATTCTATTTATGGCGCACTAAATTCCAAAATTTGTAATGCAAGAAATACTGTATAATTTTGGAAATCAAATTACAGATTTTGTTTCTGGAAATGATACCTATAGAATTTTGTGTAGATTACATGTATTATTATGATGAAGGGTAAATCTCTGGTATTTCAAATCAAACCATAAATGAGTATTTAAAAAAAAAAAAAAAAAAAATCTGTTAGATATGTCATAATATGAAACGTATACGTATTTTACTACTGACTCAACAGTTCAATGTTCGTTGTTCTTTATAATCTTTGTAATATAAAAGAGAAGAAAATGTTTTTAAATTTTCAAAAGTTACCGTAGAAAATGTTTACAGAAGTAGGTCTGAGGCTTCGATCACGACTTATTACCACTTATTACTTCGATTACGACTGATTGAGAACCTACCATAGCTTAACGCACATTGAATTAGCTATTCTCGCATCAACGAGACATATATGATTACATAATTCTTAATTTTTATATAATAACAACATCCCAAAACACTCTCAATCAATTAATTTTGAACTACACTCTTACCGTGAGAAATCTGAAAATTCGCAATCTAGAAATTTAGTTTTTAAAACCAAACGTTTCTTTCTATAGCTAAGTCTATACTTTAAAAATACAGTACAGTAGGTAGTAATTTCCTCTTCCATATTTTGTAATAATGATAATAGTGAGAAAAGTAATAATTAAAATAATAAATAAATAAATAGAAAAAATAGCTTCAATACTGTATGCATATCTAGAAGACTCTACATAGAATGAAGATATCGTATAAAACTACCTTACGTAAATGGTACAAAATTACTTCAAAATGCCTCTGTTCCTTTTAATATGTAAAGAGATGTTTTTAGAAGACATAACATGGGGAAGTCTTGGATGTAAATCAAGAGCTGCTTGAACAAATATGCTATATTCATGAAAATTTAAAGGAGGCTCAGAGTGAAAAAAGTGCAAGGCTGAGTCAGCAACTGAACTAGGATCTCAGGCTTCATATTCTGGTCTCAGGTGTGGATTGGCTCCATAAAAAGGGGTGAGGGCAAAGATGTTAGGAGGATGTCATACTAATTGGCTGGAGAGGGGGCATCACGTCATGTATAGGTGTCTGTTGTTAGACATCTCAAATTGTGTCTATAGCCAGATATGCTTTTAACTATAACATAAGAAATTAAATTGAAACAAAGATATTTTAAACAAATTAAGAAGTCAACAGGTAGACAGTTATTTTGCTATTTTGGCACAATTGTTTTGATACCTTGGCCAATGAATTTTGTGAGAGAAGAACAAATTGTTTTAGTTACTACTTGAACTATAATCACTAGAGCTCAGATTTCTATGGCCTAAAAACTTTGAAAATATGCATACACTTGTGTTCTAAAAATGGCAAAATATAACCTAAAACCACGCAACTTTACACCATTAGAACGCTTAACTTTAGACAATTTGGCATTATATCCAGTGATGCCAGGTTCTCTAAGAAAGTCAAATATCTGTCTCACTCGGAAAATATGTCTTATTTACGGAGAAATGTTCTACCACTCCTCACGCAGTGCAGCACTCAGTGTCAGTTCTATCAGCGAGGATGATGGAGGATATATGTTCTGAGTCTGAACTCTGGAACTGACCTCAGGTGTTCAATAATGTCCAAGCCTGGGAATTGAATGGGCCAGATAAGGTACTGTAGTTCATTACGATGATCAGAAACCACTCCTCAACAGCTCCATCAGTGTGAATTAGCGTTCGCCTTGGAAATTTCCGTTATTTGTTAGAAACGACATGTGGAGCATAGGATTCACGGGGTTACCTAAAATGTCCACATAATCACCGGTAGTAATGCGTGCTGTAAGCATAATTGTGCAAGTTTAACTTAAACATTTCTCCATTGGGTATGTCCATTTCTCCATTGTTTAAAGTGTGATCCAAACCATCACTCAAATTTATAACCGAAACTATACTACTGAGAAGTAAACCTGGAACCATGCATACAGAAAGCACGTGCCTTTACCACTTGGCTATGACGAATCACTGGAGGTGTTATTTTTTTATTATTGTTTATACTTATAAAAATTACAAACATTAACAAAATTGAGTAGAATGAGTTGAATTGAGTAGAATTGAGTTGATGGGGAGGAAGGTGAGGCTTAGCTCGTTTCTTAGTGGGCATGTGCTATATTTTTTTTAAAACGATCGACCACATACCTACCAATATTTATAGCATTTACACCACTGCGTTCAACCGATTGCGATACGTCCCATAGTTCTCGTACTATGTAGCTTTAAAGTTTATTTTATCTCGTTCTCTGCAGCTTATAACTTTGAAAGGAGAAATTTTACGTCCAATCTTAATTTTGTGTTTCCTTCTAGGTTCCCTGCATGCTGAATAACTTCGTTGTTATAATTATTTCAGCACCATATATGCCATCAAGCGTAATAGGTCTTTTGTAGAATGAAAAGTCAATTTTAATAATAACCATCATAACATTTTAAAGGAAATATAGTTGATCGAATCATATGATAAAACAGTGTCAGAGTGATCAACTAAGTAAATATATTAAAAAGATGGTTTTGATTTGTTGTTTATAAAACAGAAAACAAAACAAACTACACGCCTAAAGTAAGCGTGATGTTAAACACAACTTAATTTCTTGAGATTACTCAATCCTACTAATAGATGACAACAGACAGAAACACAATCACTCTTGAGATTACTCAATCCTACCAATAGATGACAACAGACAGAAACACAATCACTAACTTTGAAAGATACCAAGGTCCTGTTTTATTTTGATATTTGATTACAAAAGACATTCGCGGAGCCCCAGCAATATAGCTGTCTGTCTACACCCGATTTTCAACAAAGATTCACAACATACGCAAATTATTTCATGTATTATTTTATTAATTGAATTATTTTGTGGGTTGTTACAAATAAATATAAATATGTGTTTTAGAAAAAAAAATATTAATGTTCGTTATTAAATAGAGTTTTGAGGGAATCATAAAGGAAAGGGCGCACCGAGCATTTTCCCGGTTGGTCGACGATCTAGTTCATCTCTGGCCGGTGTGCTAACCACTATACAATACATTGTATTACTTACTAAATAAAAAAATAATAATTTTAAAGTTTTTGATCTTACCATACTGTTCCGTAACTGTTTCATAATAAAGACGATAACCTTCAATAACTCCATTAACTAGAGATTCTTTTGGCCGTTGCCAGCTCACTTGCAAAGACTCTGGTGATAAAGCTGTGCATCGAATATCTCTAGGAGGACCTTCCGGAACTGAGGAAGGAAACAAAAGTCCATGTCAATGTACGAACAAATATCAAACATTATTTTTATTCTTATTATTTACCTAATATGTAGAAATAGGATGAAAACATTCTTCAATTTTCAACGTAGTTTCTATCATGTTCAATACGTGTTAGCACAACAGTATAACCTGGATTCCGAAAAGGAAAAAAAAAATCTTACTTAATGTGAAGCCATATATGCATTGCCTCTTTTATTTCATTGTCCCTATTTAACTTCTTGCAACCGAGTGCATCTTTGAGTGGTTCAAAAACATGACCATCACTCAACGCAAGGTGGTATGGGGAATGATAAGCATTTAAACGTAAACTTCTTAGCTTCACATTATTGTACCAGTCTTTCACAAACATCTCTCCAAATGCTACTTAAGTTCAGGCGCGAGTTGTTCTCGTTTTCATATAACAAAGATTCTACATCGGTTTGAGTAAATGAATCGAGCTCAGAGCGCCTCCGCTCAATTGACCTTGCTCCTTACTACAGTGGTAAGTTTTTGCCTTATGAGTCTACCAAAACCCATCCGAAAATATATTGGAATACACCTGATGCACCGAAGACCAAAGTCTTCCTATAATTTAGCAAATCACTAGTTGGAACGATTTGTGGCATATTTACTACCACTGCAAGTAACACATCACCCTCTATTTCTAGGGCGGTTGCTAAGAGCGGTGATGAGATACACCTAACGTGCGATAGGCCGAAACTGATCTTCTAGTTATATGTACTGGTGGAGGGAATTCATCCAGTGTAGGAATTTACCTGCACATCCATTATCAGCACTTGAACATTAACGGAAAGCTCATTTCCCTCGAATACCGGGAAGCGTTCCAATAAAACAAGATACTGATTTTCGCGGTCTAGCCGCAGTCCTGCAAATTCGACCCTAGCCCGGGACTTCGTCAAAGCAGAAAGAAGCTTGAATCCTGGCCTTGCCTCCTCATCTGACAGCAGAGGTACCACGTGCATTATAGGGCCCATGGCACAGGCAAGTCGCACATTTGGGAATTGGACTAACATTCCTCACCCCCACCCCTCCGGTAGGATACCTAGCAAAGCTTTGATATTCCAGAACGTTATGAATATATGATGGGTCAATGGTGACTCATACTTCAATTCTCCAATTAATCTGTCGATTGTTAATTTTCAGATGTTCTCGTATTATTTGTTGCACTCTAACGACAATGCCTGGATTAATCTCAATGTGTGAAGCTGGCCGTAGCAAGTTCAATCACTTATATCTTCTATTTTAAACCTTCATGTGCCACTCAAACCTGTTGAAACGATAAACAAGTATCACATAATATCTCATCCTCTGATAAATTTTCTGATTTTACAGTGTCACCACCGCAAAACCTAGTAATTATACCTTACTCCTCTTCCTGTAGTAAATTATGTCAGATCAACGTATTAAGCAGCACTTGTACCTCAGGCAGAATAAAAATCATACATATTTGAAGTGCAAACGTCTGCCACGGAAACAGGACTTTTTGTTAACGTACTAAGGTAGTTTTTCTTTAAAGTTTTATCTTGTACCTATAACTCTCTAAGAAACATTTATAAGTATTTATTTTAGAGAGAGAGACTCATTTGTTTTACCCTAGGTCCAAATTTCTCATGCTCCTCTACTATCTCCGATTATATTTGCAACTGTAGTATACCCGATAAAATGTAGAACTAAGTACTTATGAAATACTATATTTAATGGGCTAATAAAGAAAAAGAGAAGGAAAATACCAAAGAAACTCAACATAACATTTTACGAATTCAAGATCAAATTTACAGTGAGTGGCCATGAAGAGATGTAGTTCTATTTCTCACAAGCAATCTGTTAATGATTCAACTTAAATTCCATATAACATTCACTATCATATTCAGCTCCTATAATTCCAGTATGAATTCAGAAATTCTCCGCTTGATTCAAGATGCTTATGATGACTTGTAAGAAGAAAAATTCAGAAGCAACTGGTCTAAATGTATCACTCACAAATTATTATATGTTTGCACATTTATGATACATGGATGCTCTATTTTCCCACGATTTTTTTTTACATTGTAACTTTAATTATTGTTGTTGAAATAGTCAGATAAGTACCTTTTATTAGTTGGTAACTACAATTCTCAAATATATGATCACCAAACATCGGTTGCTACTTTAGGGTGTATATACACAATAAATTTTAAAGAAATACACAGAGCATTGTTTACTGTCAAATATGCTTACAGAAAATAACTCTGATAAACATTCACTTTAGTTATTTTATTTAGCTACCGTTGAAGTTTCATCCATACCTACATATCAACTATTTTCCATTATTTTATGGTGATCCAAGTGTATTGATACTTTTCACAACATATTAAGTTTGGTCACAGCCTTCTCCAAAAGCTCGAGAAAGAATGTAATATCACATTAATGATCATACTAAAGTGCAATACACTGAATAACCAGATTATTATGACTACCTACTTATTGTCTGGTATGTCCATTTTTGGCCCAAGGGAGAGTAACAATGCGGCTTGGTATGGAAGTAATCACATCTTGGTAGTTGGTTGGAGGTATGGCGCACCATATTTGCACACCAACTCACTTAATTCCTGAAAATTCTGTAGAGGGAATCTATGAGTTCAAATCTGATGTTCAATGACATCCAAAATGTGTTCAGCTGGGTTAAAATCTTGTGAGTTTGGGGTCCATTGCAGAAATTTAAATTCAATATTATGTTCATTAGACCACTGCAGCAGAGCTTTGACCTTGTGACAAGGAGCTTTATCCCGCTGAAAGATGAAATTCCCAGCTGGAAACACAGCCGACATGAAAGGGACGTACGTGTTTAGCAATGACCTACCAGTAACTAGGAGCTGTCATGGTGCCCTCTGTACTCACTGCCGAGCCCATGGATGACCATGTGAAAGTTCCTCTCATCTTAATACAGCCAATACATTTCTATCGTCATCCAACTGTGCACATGTCTATTAACTGTTTTCCTAAAAAAGACGGATTCTGACCTGGCCATCGATGTGATGAAGACAGTATCATGATCCATTGGACTATGAACCATTGTCCTATTGTTCAGTGATCTAAAGACGATGGACAGTGTCCATTCTAGTCATTACTGATGGTGCAGTGCGCATAACATTAGTACACATGTAAGACATTAGTGGAGGCTCATATTTAACAGTTGACAGTAAACTGTGTGCTCAGAGACACTCATGCTTTGTCCACTGTTAAAATTTGCTGTTAATTGCATCACAGTTTGCGGCTTGTTGTATCAACCCTGACAGTCTACATCAATGTGGCCGCGCCACGTCTTGTGGTTTGGCACTGTTTCACCGTCCTTTTCTCACCTTTGGAAGACACTAAAAACGGCAGCTCGTGAACATCCTACAGGTTGTGCTTTTTTAAAGATGGTTGTCCCAGTCATCTAGCCATCACAATATAGCCTATATCAAACTCTGATATATGGCGTCCTTCCTCAATCTACACACAAGCATCACACGTTTGATCCCTATCAAAGTCTGGTGAGTGATTTTGCAGTGTCCCGTGACTCTTACATCAGGTCAATGATATCGTTCAAAAAAGTAGCGGGTCGTCACGTTTTGGCTGGTTAGTGTATATATAAAATATTTCTTTTCGTTGATAAGTGAAGAAGTAATTAAGATAATTGTACGAAAGGAAATAATTGTAATAAGAAAAGAAGTGTGTAAAGAAATACTGAATCTGCAACAACAAAGCAAATCTGTATAGAGTAAGGTGAAAGCTTTCGACAGAAAATTATTACCTGGAGAAATAAACGATAAGAACAAAGGAAATAATACTTGTGTGCATTAATTTGTTTGAGAGGAATTAACTCAAACACAAAAGTCGTAGTGAGTAAGCATTGTTTATATCTGTGATACGAAAAAAATAATCTCCAATTAAAATATTAATGAACATAACTAGAGAGCTTAAATGGTACATATAAAAGAAATAGCACTTTATACTAATAACATATTCACAGATGTAATTCCGAAATAATATATTTATATCTCTCTATATTTATGAATATACATATGATGAAACATATAACGAAAGTGCTTTTAGCGTACTACTATAATATTTTAAAGTGTTTTCATTGCTACGAAAGTAATTTGTTTTCCAAGCCCTCATTAGGATTTCTCTATGTGTATGGAAGAGCACTTATAGTAAAAGAAAAAGAGTAATGTATGTTCGTAAGTATTGTATATACATAGAGAAGATTGTTAGCTGTGCTAACATATTAAAACATATTAAAACATAATGGAAATTCCTAAAGAAAATGAAACTTACCCGATTAATACGGCGTGGAATGCCATTAGCTTGTACACTAGCCCTGATTAATCGTTAAATAAAAGAATGTAAGAATGTAACAAATGATTTCCAGAGGAATATTGTACGATTCCTCATACAATGCAGGAGTCAGAGAGTGGAAGAAGATATCTGTTCTTGAACTCTAAGCATCAAAACTAACCATAGGTATTGAGTAATGTTGAAATCTTGGGAGTAATCTGGCCAGGGAAAGTGAAGGGCTATAGCGACCAGTCAGCAGATGACACATGTTCAACTGGGTAGCATCAGTTCCCAGGCGCCGTTATTTCTCGTTTTCTGGTCTGATGTTCGCTACTTCTTGGTCCAGATAGCTATAACTCACCAATTGCCTCATAAAGCTGGCTTAACACTAAAAACAGTGCTTCTATAGAAGTTGCACGCGGTCACAATTCGGCTAAGCAGAACCTCAGTAATATTAAAGAGAAAATAAAGCAAAAGTAGAGTATCGACCTTTTCAATTTTTTTAATACTCTATTTGAACCTATAGATGACAAATTTGATGATTATGGTAATAAGAAAGAGCTCAAAGATTAAAGATAGAGTTTCTGGAAAGTAAGTATTTTTAACATGAAAATAGTACAATACTCGTTTTTGTTAAAAATTAAAAAAAAAAAATCAATATAGAGAGCACAAACTGAATATATTGTGTGTAAACAGTATTTATTTTTAATATTTCTTATACTAACAGGGAGAGAATAAGGAGATCTTAAGAACCACCTCCATATATTCGTACAAGTCCTGCTAATGCCACAATCTCTCTTCATTTTCTGCTCACTCTCTGGGGTTGACTTTTATGTTTGGTTATATAAAAATTCTACATTAGTCGTTGGCAACTCTAAAAACTCTTCTGCTAAAAAGGTATTTCGCACAAATAAACATACGAGCACTAATGACTTCCAAGAAAAAGGAGTGGCCTTTTGTCAAGTAGTAATGAATAGGAAATGAACGTTACTTCTAAATATAGGTAAGTGAAACATTTTCCCCCCCTCTGATTGAAATTATACAAAGAATTATCAATTTTAGTTTGATTTAGGTTTAGTTAATTGACGTTGATCAATTTAAATTGACCAGTACAGATCTCCTAAACAAAAATGACTATCATTTTCGAAGAGAAAAGTGTACCTACCGTCTTCCAACGTTTGAGCTTCAACTCGAGTCGACATTGGGCCAGAACCTTTGCTATTATAGGCCTGCACCACTATAACATATTTTGCGTATTTTTTCAATGAAGATATTCTCCATTCATGCTTTCCTCCACTCTGGAAGCTTATTGTAGTAAAATTAAATGAAATACTCGTATCACCTTCACTATTGAAAGAAAAAGAAAAGTTATTAATAGCTTATATGCTGAGTAAAATTTTGTACTACCTTGAATTCTACCTTTATTTTTAAAACAGAACAAAACAACACTCATGAAAGGATAATAACCTTTTACAATGAAACACAAGAAACGAATATACTTGATTCATTAATTGATCTATTCGCATCGATTGTTCAGTACTAATTTTGAGACTTTTCTTTACATATTAATTTTTATGTAGATATTCTTTTCTGATGGAAGTTTAAAACAGGCTTCATAATCTTAGCGTAAAGCAATTTTAATGCAAATACACCCTCCTCAAATTGTTGTTAATCACAGAGTTTTCACTTCTATTCTGTAGATTATAATAATTGCCTAACGGTTCGAAATTCGAATGTCAATAATTCATATTAGCAATCGTTATCTAACTTGATCAAATAAACTCAAATTATAGTTTAGTCTAGGAACTTAGATGCCAAATACGACGAAAAATAAA